>NC_056435.1:67302965-67495465 GCF_018296145.1 Oncorhynchus tshawytscha
GGGCCCACAGGACAGTAGTGTGTTATGTAGGGGAAATGGTGCTATTTGGGACTCAGCGTGGGTCAGAGGCTGTTAGTGGTGGGTGAGAGGCTGGAGGTCTAGGCACTAGGAAGGGAACATGTATCCATCCACATTGAGTAAGCATGAGGGGCTGAAGGTCTAGCAGAGCTGAAGGAAAATGTTCCTTTGATATAATATACACTGACTGTACAAACCATTAGGAAATAATATTGAGTTGCACCCCTGATTTTGCCCTCAGAACAGTCTCAATTCGTCAGGGCATGGTCACTACAAATGTGTCGAAAGCGTTCCACAGGGATGCTGGCCCATGTTGACTCCAATGCTTCCCACAGTTGTGTCAAGTTGGCTGGATGCCGTTTGGGTGGTGGACCATTGTTGATACACACGGGAAACTGTTGAGAGTGACAAACCCAATAACGTTGCAGTTCTTGTCACAAACCAGTGCGCCTGGTACCTACTACCATACCCCGTTCAAAACCACTTCAATATTTTGTCTTGCCCATTCACCCTCTGAAAGGCACGCATACACATTCCATGTCTCACTTGTCTTGCTCAATTGAAAGAGCAAAGTGTTCCTAATGTTTTGAACACTCAGTGTCTGTTTAATGGGCAATAAAGATATCTAGCCTATTGTAGGCAGAGAACATGTAGTCCAGTCCTCTGTACATGAGCCAGCAGCCTATGGCAGGGTTGACCTCTCTCTCCTGTGTGTTCCGGTCGATGAAAGCTCAAGTCAGAGTTGACCTCTCTCTCCTGTGTGTTCCGGTCGATGAAAGCTCAAGTCAGAGTTGACCTCTCTCTCTCTTCTATCTTGATGTGCTTGCTTGCTTGCCTGTCTCATACCCTCATGGAATACTTTCACAAAAAAAAAGTAAATACCTCATTGTTCACAAAAGTGAGATCTCACCTGGCAGCCAGTCCTCCTGGTCGTAGGTTGGAGACGCGGGGCTTTCCGTCCTTGTCTGTTCCTCCGGAGATGGTGAGGCCCAAGGTGCTGCCTTCCTTCTTAATCAGCTCTACTATCGTCACACCCCGCAGATCTTCTACCCCAAACACAAACACACACAGCACACACAGACACAGTCAATAATAGTATGGATGTTATAGTAACCAAGCCTTCACAACCACAAGGACACTTAGGCTGCGTTTATACAGGCCGACAAATTCTGATCAGCTGTTTCCCATAATTGGACAAACAATCAGAATTGGCCATAGAACCACAGGAACCACTGAGGTAACATCTGGTTAGTATATATCAGCTCTTCTACCCATAAACACAACCAAGGTTTTAATGGTTATATATTAGCTTAGTGAGCTTTCTCAGCATGTACTGTTGCTCTAATGACTTGGAAAAGGAGTTTTTCCAGACCGTCTCCAACACAATCTTTCTCTGCAATCTGCTTCTCGTTTGGCCCAAGAGTCACACTGAACCTTTAGTGAATATTACATATGTAACTCATGGGTATTCACAATGCATGGCACACAAGATATATAGTGCATCATCTGTTCTTCTCTTATGTGTGGACTTAAACATAAAAGCCCACAGCCTTTGGATAGGTGTAGAGCAGTGGTTCTTCATCCTGATCCTGGGGACCCAAAGCTTTATACATTTTTGGGTCCCCAGGACCATGATTAAGATCCTCTGGTTTAAAGGAATAGATGTTGAGAGGAACCAGCCTAAGAACGTGATACAAAAGCGGAGTTGTCTGTTTTGTTCACTAGGAGTCTCGTCCTCAGGATGTAATTGGTATGTTGTCTGTTTTGTTCACTAGGAGTCTCGTCCTCAGGATGTAATTGGTATGTTGTCTGTTTTGTTCACTAGGAGTCTCGTCCTCAGGATGTAATTGGTGTGTTGTCTGTTTTTGCACGAGGAGTCCTCAGGATGTAATTGGTGTGTTGTCTGTTTTGTTCACTAGGAGTCTCGTCCTCAGGATGTAATTGGTGTGTTGTCTGTTTTGTTCACTAGGAGTCCTCAGGATGTAATTGGTGTGTTGTCTGTTTTGTTCACTAGGAGTCTCGTCCTCAGGATGTAATTGGTGTGTTGTCTGTTTTGTTCACAAGGAGACTCGTCCTCAGGATGTAATTGGTGTGTTGTCTGTTTTGTTCACTAGGAGTCTCGTCCTCAGGATGTAATTGGTGTGTTGTCTGTTTTGTTCACTAGGAGTCTCGTCCTCAGGATATAATTGGTGTGTTGTCTGTTTTGTTCACTAGAGTCCTCAGGATGTAATTGGTGTGTTGTCTGTTTTGTTCACAAGGAGACTCGTCCTCAGGATGTAATTGGTGTGTTGTCTGTTTTGTTCACTAGGAGTCCACAGGATGTAATTGGTGTGTTGACTGTTTTGTTCACTAGGAGTCCTCAGGATGTAATTGGTGTGTTGTCTGTTTTGTTCACTAGGATGTAACTGGTGTCAGTCAAGTAAGAGCGCCAGATGCATAATAGTCATTTAAAGTGAAACAGTGTAGCTACATGTAAAGAAAGTGATTATGAACCCCACAAACGTTGTGACCAGGTGCTACTAATCACCCCAAACAACTCCAAACAGGTAGACCTACTCCAAACAACCCCAAACAGGTAGACCTACTCCAAACAACTCCAAACAGGTAGACCTACTCCAAACAACCCCAAACAGGTACCCTACTCCAAACAACTCCAAACAGGTAGACCTACTCCAAACAACCCCAAACAGGTAGACCTACTCCAAACAACCCCAAACAGGTAGACCTACTCCAAACAACCCCAAACAGGTAGACCTACTCCAAACAACCCCAAACAGGTAGACCTACTCCAAACAACCCCAAACAGGTACACGTACAACACTAAACAGGTAGACCTACTCCAAACAACCCTAAACAGGTAGACCTACAACATTAAACAGGGAGACCTACTCCAAACAACACTAAACAGGTAGACCTACTCCAAACAACTCCAAACAGGTAGACCTACTCCAAACAACTCCAAACAGGTAGACCTACTCCAAACAACTCCAAACAGGTAGAACTACAACACTAAACAGGTACACCTACTCCAAACAACACTAAACAGGTAGACCTACTCCAAACAACACTAAACAGGTAGACCTACTCCAAACAACCCCAAACAGGTAGACCTACTCCAAACAACACTAAACAGGTAGATCTACTCCAAACAACCCTAAACAGGTAGACCTACAACACTAAACAGGTCGACTTACAACCCCAAACATGTAGACCTACTCCAAACAGGTAGACCTACTCCAAACATCCCCAAACAGGTAGACCTACTCCAAACAACACCAAACAGGTAGACCTACTCCAAACATCCCCAAACAGGTAGACCTACTCCAAACAACCCTAAACAGGTAGACCTACTCCAAACAACACCAAACAGGTAGACCTACTCCAAACAACCCTAAACAGGTAGACCTACTCCAAACAACCCTAAACAGGTAGACCTACTCCAAACAACACTAAACAGGTCAACCTACTCCAAACAACACTAAACAGGTAGACCTACTCCAAACAACACTAAACAGGTAGACCTACTCCAAACAACCCCAAACAGGTAGACCTACTCCAAACAACCCTAAAGAATCCCAAGTCAACATGCTTTCTCTGCTGAGTTTATAAAACGTTAAAAAGAGCATCACAGTTGTTTTATGTACAGTGCTGTCAACACAACACAAGTTGCTGTTACTCACGTCCTATTGCAGTATACAGCCCTTCGTATTTGTATTTATTACGGATCCCCCATTAGCTGTTGCCAAGGCAGCAGCTACACTTCCTGGGGTTTTAACAGCATGTACAAAAGTCGATTTAATCCACAGTTGAATTAGTCCCCTCGTTAAGGGCTTGTAAGTAAGAATTTCACTGTAAGGCGAATTACCTGTTGTATTCGGCGCATGTGACAAATACAATTTGATTTGATTTAAAGTAGTGGGGGGTAAAAAACTCACGTCCTGTTGTAAATCAAAGGAGAAGATCCAGGCTTGCGCTCTCAATATCCACCCAAAGGAATGTTCTTTCTTTCAACAGACCTTTCCCACTGAAACTCTGACATGTTCAAAAGCGAATACTGGAACAATATTTCCAACTTAGAACATGGGGAATGGTCAGAGGTGATCTATAGAACACTAATGTAATTTATTTTGCGAGTTTGTGATGTCATTAAACATTTAATAAAGGAAATACTGTAACTTGGAAAGTATACCCACTACATGTATGAAGTTTCCACATTACATGTGTTTTGCATGTAATATGAAAAAATAGGAAAGTGTTTTTGTTAAGAGAAAGATGTGATTTGAGAAGCTATAAGAGATAATTGTTAACCATGGACTTTGCACAGTGAGTAGTTACCGCCCTGAGTGAAGTCACAGAGCATGTCAGCCTGCCAGAACCGCCACTTTCCTGCACAATGTATAAATTATGGTTTAAGAGAGTACATACCAGACCAGAAAGATGTGAAGCTACAGCTGCACATTTAAAGTGGTTTGAACTCTGAATTTCAACACGAGGTAGAGACGATAAACTAATCTCCTGGACAATCCCTGGTATGGCTGATTAGCTGTCCTAAGTAAAGTATCTTCGAAAGCAAATTTAAGAAGGACCATTCTGCTACTCTGCTCAAACCATCGTATTACGCTACTCTCATCACCCCAATGGGAAACCATCGATAAGGCTGGCTAGCCTACCTTCAACGAAGCATCATCAAGAGTGAATGGAAGGAAAATAAACTCTGTAGTTCTGTTCAGGACTACACGACAAGTCACTGGATACCGGACAACGACAAAGAAGGACAACAGTATAAGACTTGTCAGAACCATTTTGGACAATCAGAGCCTTACAAGCGTGCCGCGAAAAGGCCCAACCCCCTTTCTAAGGTGGCCCTGTTCAGTGAGAGCTCCACGGCGACCCCAGACATTTCACGTAAATACATTCATGATTTCTTACTCAAAGTGGGCGGCGGTTTGTCTGCAAATTATATGGTTAATGTAGGTGAGAGTAGTTTCGGAATGTACCAATGTTAAGTGTCTCAGTCCCTCTCTCTCTCCTCTCCATCTCTTCTTTAACAAGTAGCCATGTTGTTGTCATTCTGCTAGGGACCTGTTTTCACCAAATTATGTCTCTAGACAATAACTGGTGCAGTGTGTATTTTTATCCTGTGTTCCCACTTAATTAGACAGTAAATAAATAATTAAACCAATTTGTGTAGTACTGAATCATGAGTAAGGCTGGTGTTTTTGCAGATGCAAGGAGGTTACGACTGTTCAGAATGATGATATGATACGAGGTTATGATTAATTCGTTGACTGTTTATAGATGTGATAGGTAAATGATTCGGGAGATGGTAACTCTTTAAAGAACCGCTCTCGTGGTGCCCCAATTCCTAATGAGTTAATTGGTACATGATTAATTTCATTGGGTATCAATTAAACATAGTTGGTTAATTAGATAAATTAATCACAAGCATGCATACAGAATATTTAATGCAATCATTGGCATAATTTACATCTTTCAGACAGCCTCTTGTGTCACTTCCATCTTTTGAAGCCAGGACACTTCACTGGTAACTGAACTCAACTAGAAACAATCATTTTTACTCTCTCTTACTTTCATGTAGGCTATGTTTGCTTTAATCTCATCAGGAGCTCTATTTTCCCGTGTGCCCTGTTATTCATTCATCCGTGCTACCCATACAAATGTGAGTTGCGGTTGCTTTTTAAAAATGTTTTATTGAAAAAGAAAAACTAAATCTATTTCATGAATGTTAGGAGTACAGCAATAAGCTCAAATTCTCCTCTTTCTAAGAAACCACTGATATTTACACCCTTGATGGTTATTATTGGGAGAAAATCAGATGGTCTGAGTGATGGAAGCGGAGAGAACAGACCATGGCTCGGGTGGCTACCTGAATGTGCACATGAAGTTAGAGGTAGACTAATATATTCATTATTTAATATATTCATTATTTAACAGAAAATAATGCTATTATCGTCACTAAAATTGCTGTGACTAAAACTAGACTAAAAATAGACTACACATTGGTGGTGGACGATTTGGGAATCTTGAAAAGTGTTATATACACTGAGTGTACAAAACATTAAGGACACCTTCCTAATATTAAGGGCACCTTCCGTATCCTCTGCAGCAGAGGTAACTCTGGGTCTTCCTTTCCTGTGGCAGTCCTCATGAGATCCAGTTTCATCATAGAGCTTGAAATTGTCGGCATTGACTGACCTTCATGTCTTATTAAAGTGATGATGGACTGTCATTTCTCTTTGCTTATTTCAGCTGTTCTTGCCATAATATGGACTTGGTCTTTTACCAAATAGGGCTATCTTCTTTATACCTACCATGTCACAACACAACTGATTGGCTCAAACGCATTAAGAAGGAAAGAAATTCCACAAATTAACTTTTAAAAAGGCACACCTGTTAATTGAAATGCATTCCAGGTGACTACCTCATGAAGCTAGTTGAGAGAATGCTAGGAGTGTGCAAAGCTGTCAAGGCAAAGGGTGACTACTTTGAAGAATCTAACACCTAAAATATATTTTGATTTGTTTAACACTTGTTTGGTTACTAATTGATTCCATATGTGTTATTTCATAGTTTTGATCTCTTCACTATTGTTCAACAACATAGAAAGTAGTAAAAAAATAATTATATATATATTGAATGTGTAAGTGGTGCGTAACTGGTGGCAGTGAAGTCAGACGCAGGAGAGCAGAACTAGGTAATAGCCGGAGCAGTTTAAATTCAAAACCAACGGCATAAAGTATAAACCAACATGGGTAGAAAACCCGACGCGCACCAGTAACCATGTGCACCATCACTTACAACAAACAATACCACACAAAGACATGGGGGGAACAGAGAGTTAAATACACAACACTTAATGAGGGAACTGAGAACCAGCTGTGTAGGAAAACAAGACAAAACAAATGGAAAATGAAAAGTGGATCGATGCCTGCTAGAAGCCCGCCGCCTGCCCGCCGCCGAACAAGGAGAGGAACCGACTTCGGTGGAAGTCGTGATAGTACCCGCCCCGCGCGCGCCGACGCCGGCCTCGAGGATGACTCGGAGGGTGAGGTGCAGGACGATCCGTATGGAGACGGTGGAACTCCCGCAGCATTGAAGGGTCCAACACGTCCTCCACCAGAACACAGCATCTCTCCTCCGGACTGTACCCCTCCCAGTCCACGAGGTACTGAAGGCCCCTCGCCCTCGCCTCAAATCCAGTATGGATTAAACGGAGTATGCCGGGGCCCCCTCGATGTCGAGAGGGAGCGTAGGAACCTTCCACACCTCAGACTACTGGAGCGGGCCAGCCACCACCGGCCTGAGAAGAGACACGTGGAACGAGGGATTAATACGGTAATCGAGGGGAAGCTGTAACCTGTAACAGACCTCGTTCACTCTCTTCAGGACTTTAAATGGCCCCACAAACCGCGGACCCAGCTTCCGGCAGGGCAGGCGGAGGGGCAGGTTTCGGGTCGAGAGCCAGACCCGGCCTCACTGCGGTGACGGTATGCGCTGGCTTTCAGGCGCAGCACGGGGCGCTGAAGTTGTACATGAGCAGCGTCCCAGGTCTCCTCAGCGGGCCAGAACCAGTTGTCCACCGCAGGAGCCTCGGTCTGACTCTGATGCCAAGGCTGATACCCCAACATGCTGGAAGGGGGACAGGTTAGTGCAGGAGTGGCTGAGCGAGTTCCAGCCATCTCTGCCCAGGGCACAAACGCCACCCACTCCCCGGCCGGTCCTGGCAATAAGACCTCAGAAACCTACCCACATCCTGGTTAACTCTCTCCACCTGCCCATTACTCTCGGTGTGAAAACCTGAGGTAAGACTGAGTTGCCTTCTTTTTGGAGAAGGCGAGAGCCAAATCGGCATATTCAGGGGGAGACCTGTTCTGGAGTTTCCACCGTAGTAGCACTAACGAAAACCCCTAAACACCTCCCTGAGCACTCTCGCGACCACCCTGTGAGAGCCCTCTGTTGCCATAAAATGGTGAGGGTCATGACGAGCTAACCAGGGAAGGCCTAGTACCATGGGAAACGCAGGAGAGTCAATGAGGAAGAGGCTGGTTCTCTCCTCGTGACCCCCCTGCGTCACCATGCCCAGGGGGATGGTAGCTTCCCTAATTACCGGACCCTAGTGGTTGACTGCCCAGAGCGGGAACTGGGAAAGGCCTAACCACTGGAACAGTAGGGATCCCTAACCTATGGGAGAATGCTCTGTCAATAAAATTCCCAGCCGCACCTGAATCGACGAGCGCCTTATGCTAGGAATGCGGGGAAAACTCAGGAAAGTAAACATGCACAAACAGGTGTACAACAGAGGGCTCTGGATGAGAGTGGTGCAGGCTCACCGGGGGCAACGCCAGAGTGCCCTGCCTGCTGCCTCGACCACAAGAGGAACCAACCCGGCACCGACCAGCAGTGTGACCTCTGTGGCCACAGGCAGTACACGTAAAAGCCCCTCCTCCGGCCTCCCTGAGTGCAGCACCTCCCAGCTCCATAGGCACCGGAGCGGTGGTGCTGGAAGATGGAACCGACAGAGCCCTCTCTAGACGTCTGCGGGTGTCCAGCAGTTTATCCAACTGAATGGACAGGTCCACCGGCTGGTCGAAGGTGAGGGTGGTATCCCTGCAGGCCAGCTCCCGACGGACATTCTCGCACAGACTGCAATGGTAGTGGTCGATAAGGGCCCTGTCGTTATAATTCACTGTATCACAATTCCAGTGGGTCAGAAGTTTACATACACTATATTGACTGTGCCTTTAAACAGCTTGGAAAATTCCAGAAAATGATGTCATGGCTTTAGAAGCTTCTGATAGGCTAATTGACATCATTTGAGTCAATTGGAGGTATACCTGTGGATGTATTTCAAGGCCTACCTTCAAACTCAGTGCCTCTTTGCTTAACATCATGGAAAAATCAAAAGAAATCAGCCAAGACGTCAGAAAAAATATCGTAGACCTCCACAAGTCTGGGTCATCCTTGGGAGCAATTTCCAAACGCCTGAAGGTACCACGTTCATCTGTACAAACAATAGTACGCAAGTATAAACACCATGGGACCACACAGCCATCATACCGCTCATGAAGGAGACATGTTCTGTCTCCTAGAAATGAACGTACTTTGGTGCGAAAAGTGCAAATCAATCCCAGAACAACAGCAAAGGACCATGTGAAGATGCTGGAGGAAACAGGTATAAAAGTATCTATATCCACAGTAAAATGAGTCATATATCTACATAACCTGAAAGGCCGCTCAGCAAGGAAGAAGCCACTGCTCCAAAACCGCCATAAAAAAGTCACACTACGGTTTGCAACTGCACATGGGGACAACGATCATACTTTTTGTAGAAATATTCTCTGGTCTGATGAAACAAAAATAGATCTGTTTGGCCATAATGACCATTGTTATGTTTGGAGGAAAAAGGGGGAGGCTTGCAAGCCGAAGGACACCATCCCAACCGTGAAGCACGGGGGTGGCAGCATCATGTTGTGGGGGTGCTTTGCTGTAGGAGGGACTGGTACACTTCACAAAATAGATGGCATCATGAAGATAGAAAATTATGTGGATATATTGAAGCAACATCTCAAGACATCAGTCAGGAAGTTAAAGCTTGGTCGCAAATGAGTCTTCCAAATGGACAATGACCCCAAGCATTCTTCAAAAGTTGTGGCAAAATGGCTTAAGGACAACAAAGTCAAGGTATTGGAGTGGCCATCACAAAGCCCAAACCTCAATCCTATAGAAAATGTGTGGGCAGAACAGAAAAAGCATTTGTGAGCAAGGAGGCCTACAAACCTGAGTCAGTTACACCAGCTCTGTCAGGAGGAATGAGCCAAAATTCAACTAACTTATTGTGGGAAGCTTGTGGAAGGCTACCCGAAACATTTGACCAAAGTTAAACAATTTTAAGGCAATGCTACCAAATACTAATTGAGTGTATGTAAACTTCTGTCCCACTGGGAATATGATGAAATAAATCATTCTCTCTACTATTATTCTGACATTTCACATTCTTAAAATAAAGTGGTGATCCTATAACTGCCCTAAGACTGGGAATTGTTACTTGGATTAAATGTCAGGAATTGTGAAAAACTGAGTTTAAATGTGTTTGGCTAAGGTGTATGTAAACTCCCGACTTCAACTGTATGACTTTACATGTAAGAAATATGTACAAATGGACATGCAAATGTGAATTTTCTGCTTGCATGTTACACATTTCGACAAAAATAAATGTACTATATACATGCAAATGTGCATATCATTTTTCTGTGCACTACAGTATTGTACAGTATTGACTTTTCCCAGGAAACTTTTACCTACTGTTGAAATCGGTATCTAAAAAGCTCAGTGTGAAACACAATAGTGTTCAGCTCGACAAAACCGACCTTCTGGTATAGTTCAGTGAGCAGTCAGTGTCTACAAAAAAATACAACAAACATTCCCAGGGTTGACTGCCATGCTGAATTAAAAAACAACAACATTTTGACCAGTACGGCTCACACAATGACAATTTTTAAAAACATTTTGGTGGCATTGGCCAATTTACTGACACAGTAACTAGGTTTTGAATCATTAATTAAATGTTTTGGGTCGGTTACTACGTTCTGCAGACTTGCAATACAGTTGAGATGTCCCATAAAACAGATTGCACTTACAGTTTGAGAATGTTAAGACTGTTTCAGAACATTTGCCAAAGCGATTGAGAGAAACGGTAAAAAGCTGTAGTGTACCATTACAGACAAACAAGCTATAGCTGTAGTGTACCATTACAGACAAACAAGCTATAGCTGTGGTGTACCATTACAGACAAACAAGCTATAGCTGTGGTGTACCATTACAGACAAACAAGCTATAGCTGTGGCACGTTCAAAGTGCCACATTCCATATCATCACTGTCTGATGAAATCCTGGTAACTCCAAATTTGGTGTTTTAAATGTTTTGACATTAATCAATATTATTGGTAGCCCTTTACCTCTGTATTCATCTGTTTCAGGCCCATTGACCAATGAAATGTATTCAAAATAGCTTTTCATCAAAACTCTTAAGTCCATTGGCTCTCAAAGCAGTCGGTCAAACCCTGTATCTCCACCATGGCTCTTGAAGAGAAGGGCGCATCTTCACTTTTCTAAGGAGACTTTGGTTCATGTTTGAGTACTGTTGCCAGATATGATCAGAGATAAGTTGCACTTTAATCAATGTAATGTTGTATCTTTCTGGAGTAAGACAAATATTTCTCAGATATAAAACTGCTGTTGATATTGTGTTTTGAGGGAAAGTGCAAATGAAATGGCTAGGTAGCTAGCTAAATTGAACAGATTGATCAGATGTGCGTGGCAGTTGCTAGCTAACTACTAGCTATCGTGTCATCAGCAAGGTTACTGCTAGTGTAAGAATGTTTTGAAGATAAATACACAACGTAGAGGATGAGAGGATGAGAGTACTAAACAGGCAATAGGGAATTGTCAATGTAAATAGGAGTTGGGTTTCAGTTCAACAGCTGTTTAGAATCTTTGGAATGTCACTCCTGAACTCAGAGCTACGTGTGCTACGGTCTGTACATTGAGTCCGGAGCAGGATCCTTGTTATTTGGCCATTGGCCCAGTTGTACTGCAAGGACTTCTGATTGGTCAACCCCAGGTTAGGATGGGGGGTTATAAATGACATATTGTTTCTTTGTTCTGTGGAGAAAAGCTGAGGACAGGGGAGACTGAACATCTACAGTGCATTGCAAAAGCATTCATCCCCCTTGGCATTTTTCGTATTTTGTTGCATTACAACCTGTAATTTAAATGGGGTTTTATTTGGATTTCATGTAATGGACATACACAAAATAGTCCAAATTTGTGAAGTAAAATGAAAAACATTATTTGTTAAATATATATTTTTTTATGTAAAAGTGGTCCATGCATAAGTATTCACCTTTAATATGAAGCCCCTAAATAAGATCTGGTGCAACCAATTACCTTCAGAAGTCACAATCTAAATGTCACATGCTCTGTCACATGATCTCAGTGTTCGTATATACACCTGTTCTGATAGGCCCCAGAGTCTTCAAAATCACTAAGCAAGTAGTACCACCGAGCAAGCGGCACCATGAAGACCAAAGAGCTCTCCAAACAGGTCAGGGACAAAGTTTTGGAGAAGTACAGATCAGGGTTGGGTTATAAAAAAATAGTAGAACATTTTGAACATCCAACGGAGCACCATTAAATCCATAATAAAAAAGAATTGAAAGAATATGGCACCACAACAAACCTGCCAAGAGAGGGCCGCCCACCAAAACTCACAGACCAGGCAAGGAGGGCATTAATCAGAGAGGCAACAAAGAGACCAAAGATAACCCTGAAGGAGCTGCAAAGCAGAGATTGGAGTATCTGTCCATAGGACCACTTTAATCCGTACACTCCACAGAGCTGAGCTTTAAAGAAGAGTGGCCAGTGAGGAACATAATCATAAGGAAAATGGCAGTGTTTAGGCAGCTCCGGATTTCTTTCGAAAATATGAATTGTTGATATGAAAATGGCAATGCTGAAGTACTGAAATTGATTAACATTCTAAATTGCCACTGAATGATGTAGCTAATTCATTTAAAATTGTGGTATTGATAGTGTTTCTCTTATTTGAAATGTTTAAGACAACAGACATCAAAGAGCAGAGCAGACAACAGCAGAGCAGAGAACTACCAAACAGGGGTCAGAAGAGCAGTGCACTACAGGAGGGTAAACAACAGAGTAGGAAGCTACAGGAGGTTCAATAACCGAGTAGGAAGCTACAGGAGGGTCAACAACAGAGCAGGAAGCTACAGGAGGGTCAACAACCCGAGCAGGAAGCTACAGGAGGGTCAACAACAGAGCAGGAAGCTACAGGAGGGTCAACAACAGAGCAGGAAGCTACAGGAGGGTCAACAACCGAGCAGGAAGCTACAGGAGGGTCAACAACAGAGCAGGAAGCTACAGGAGGGTCAACAACAGAGCAGGAAGCTACAGGAGGGTCAACAACCAAGCAGGGAGCTACAGGAGGGTCAACAACCGAGCAGGAAGCTACAGGAGGGTCAACAACAGATCAGGGAGCTACAGGAGGGTTAACAACTGAGCAGGGAGCTACAGGAGGGCAACAACATTGCAGAGAGCTACAGGAGGGTCAACAACAGAGCAGGAAGCTACAGGAGGGTCAACAACCGAGCAGGAAGCTACAGGAGGGTCAACAACCGAGCAGGAAGCTACAGGATGGTCAACAACAGAGCAGGAAGCTACAGGAGGGTCAACAACAGAGCAGGAAGCTACAGGAGGGTCAACAACCGAGCAGGGAGCTACAGGAGGGTCAACAACCGAGCAGGGAGCTACAGGAGGGTCAACAACAGAGCAGGAAGCTACAGGAGGGTCAACAACAGAGCAGGAAGCTACAGGAGGGCCAACAACAGAGCAGGGAGCTACAGGAGGGTAAACAACAGAGCAGGGAGCTACAGAAGGGTCAACAACAGAGCAGGGAGCTACAGGAGGGTCAACAACAGAGCAGGAAGCTACAGGAGGGTCAATAACCGAGTAGGAAGCTACAGGAGGGTTAACAACAGATCAGGGAGCTACAGGAGGGTCAACAACAGAGCAGGGAGGTACAGGAGGGTCAACAACAGAGCAGGGAGCTACAGGAGGGTCAACAACAGAGCCGGGAGGTACAGGAGGGTCAACAACAGATCAGGGAGGTACAGGAGGGTCAACAACAGAGCAGGGAGCTACAGAAGGGTCAACAACCGAGCAGGGAGAGCAAGGAGCTACAGGAGGGACAACAACAGAGCAGGGTGCTTACAGGAGGGTCACAACAGAGCAGGGAGAGCAGGGAGCTACAGGAGGGTCAACAGCAGAGCAGGGAGCTACAGGAGGGTCAACAACAGAGCAGGGAGTACAGGGAGCTACAGGAGGGTCAACAGCAGAGCAGGGAGAGCAGGGAGCTACAGGAGGGTCAACAGCAGAGCAGGGAGAGCAGGCAGCTACAGGAGGGTCAACAACAGAGCAGGGAGCTACAGGAGGGTCAACAGCAGAGCAGGGAGCTACAGGAGGGTCAACAACAGAGCAGGGAGCTACAGGAGGGTCAACAACAGAGCAGGGAGCTACAGGAGGGTCAACAGCAGAGCAGGGAGCTATAGGAGGATCAACAACAGAGCAGGGAGAGCAGGGAGCTACAGGAGGGTCAACAACAGAGCAGGAGGGTCAACAACAGAGCAGGGAGCTACAGGAGGGTCAACAACAGAGCAGGGAGCTACAGGAGGGTCAACAACAGAGCAGGGAACTACAGGAGGGTCAACAACAGAGCAGGGAGCATGCTAGAGTGGCTAATGCTACTTCCGGATGTTGCTGCAAGCGATAGTCAACATCCAGGACTAGCAATCCTAGGTATTTACCACTTTAGCGTGGTGGAGGAAAATTGTGTTTCATAAAGAATGTTCGCATATTTTCCCCACCTTCTCGCTATTTAATAGAGTTAAGAAGGAAATCAACGCCTTTGCAGCCTGAATGATTCATTTTTTATGTACGAACCGGTCCCCGGGGATAGGAGTGTATAGCAGGCTGCATACAATGCCTTTGGACGGTAAGATGAAAGGACTCAATATTACCATCTGCTGGCCTTTGGGCTAGCTACAGCCTGGAGTGTGCGCCTGGACTTTGGGGAATAAACAAAGTGAGTTATTCAACTGGAATTGCAACGATTGATTGTAAGTACAACACATGGTGTCTTAGTTAATCATTAGTATGCCTACACACTTTATAAATGATTCACATGATTCATCTTTCATGCTTGTCAGTTAATGGAGAATTATCACTGTGTTTACTGCCCGTTCTAATCAATGATTTAAAGAAAAATAACAAAATGCTACATAAAAGTGTGCAAAACCGTTTATTATTATTATTATTGTTATTTGTTCGTAAAATAGCAATTATTTGTTGATGTGTGAATATCTGATTTGTTGGCAATTCATTTTCTCTCGGTCCCAGCTTTGATGCACCTGTACTGACCTCGCCTTCTGGATGATAATGGGGTGAACAGGCAGTGGCTCGGGTGGTTGTTGTCCTTGATGATCTTTTTGGCTTTCCTGTGACCATGGGTGCTGTAGGTGTCCTGGAGGGACATCACCCCCGGTGATGTGTTGTGCTCATATAAAGTGTGCAAAACTCTATTATAATCGCTTATTGTTATTATTTGAATTCTTTGGTAAAATAGCAATTATTTGGTGATGTGTGAATATCTGATTTGTTGACTGTTCCGTTTTTTTTCACTTCCTGAAAAGTTGCCTTTTTTATATGAGGTTATGAACTCATTCCACGGAAAACCAAGTGTCTGCGGGTTTTTGTTCGTCCCTTGTACTTGGTTGATGAATTAAGGTCACTAATTAGTAAGGATCTCCTCTCACCTGGTTGTCTAGGTCTTATTAATTGAAAGGAAAAAACAAAAACCAGCAGACACAAGGCCCTTCATAGAATGGGTTTGACACCCCTGGTGGTCTAAGATAAAAGTGGAATTAGCTGACACGGCAGTATGAGTGGGTCCTAAAGCTCAGAATGGGGTAATGAAAGGAGAAGTTAAGACAGAGGAAAAGGCTGTCTGTTAGAGGCAGAGAGGAAAGAAAGGAACCTATGGCCAAGAGTTCCGTCTAAGCACGATTTAGAAGAAGTAAGTCAAAGATAAAGATTGTTAATGATCTTGACTTCCAAACTGACAAAATAGCCCAGCTGCAGAAGGGAAGACAGAATGCACTTTTCATTTATTTTAATACATTTTTTCACACCTTTTCTCCACAGTTTTGTGATATCCAATTGGTAGTTACAGCCTTGTCTCATCTCTGCAACTCCCGTACACCATGCGTCCTCCGAAACACGACTCTGCCATGCCACACTGCTTCTTGACATACTGCTCGCTTAACCCGGAAGCCAGCCGCACCAATGTGTTGGAGGAAACACCGCACAACTGGCCACCACGTCAGCGTGCATGCGCCCGGCCCACCACAGGAGTCGGTAGAGCATGATGGGACAAGGACATCCTCTAGTTTTTACATGTTGATGGCTACTTCCCAGTAAGGGGACTTATACAGAAGTCTTTTGGACGTCTTCTTTTGGTCCTGACTGGGACCCGCCTTATTTGTTTGGTGCGGTACGGACTGGGACCCGCCTTATTTGTTTGGTGCGGTCCGGACTGGGACCCGCCTTATTTGTTTGGTGCGGTCCTGACTGGACCAGCCTCATTTGTTTGATGTGGTCCGGACTGGGACCCGCCTTATTTGTTTGGTGCGGTCCTGACTGGACCAGCCTCATTTGTTTGGTGCGGTCCTGACTGGACCAGCCTCATTTGTTTGGTGCGGTCCGGACTGGGAACCGCCTTATTAGTTTGGTGCGGTCCGGACTGGGACCCGCCTTATTTGTTTGGTGCGGTCCGGACTGGGACCCGCCTTATTAGTTTGGTGCGGTCTGGACTGGACCAGCCTTATTAGTTTGGTGCGGTCCGGACTGGACCAGCCTTATTAGTTTGGTACGGTCCGGACTGGACCAGCCTTATTAGTTTGGTGCGGTCCGGACTGGCTTTAATATCATTGTCCATGGACGTGATTCTAAAAGCATTGCTACGGAAAAGTCATAGTTCAATCGAAATGGCGTGTTTCAGGGAATTTCATCCCGACACGTTGATTTCTGGACATCCATGTTAGGTTCAGATTTGGTGCGATCCGGACTGGCCTTGATTTGGCCCAAACATAGACATATACTGTATGTATGGTTCAGATTTGGTGCGATCCGGACTGGCCTTGATTTGGCCCAAACATAGACATATACTGTATGTTTGGTTTAGATTTGGTCCGGTCCCCATTCCATGCAATTGATCTATTCCAGAGCTAGCACACCTGATTCAATTTGTCAACACATCCTCAAGCTCCTGAATCTCAGCTAGCTGTTGTAAGATAAATGCATTAACTGTAAGAGTATCTGATAAATTACTCAAATGTAAACATCAGAGTACAGCACATAACAGTACAGTAAAAAAGTTGAGAAATTATTTTCAACATTCATTCAGAACAGAAAATGAACCTGATTCCAATGTCCGGAAAAGACTCACTGTCAACGTCAGGAAAATATGTACTTTCAACGGTGGGAAAATACGTACTCTTAACATCTGTAAAATATGTATTTTAAACTTCCTGAACATACATCTTTTCACCTTTCATTCAGAACCTAGAATGAACCTTACTTCAACATCTGGAAAATATGTGATTTTGCTTACTGGGTTAAGACTTTTGGGACTGAAAAGTATCTTGACAGTGTCGATCAGTTGTCTCATGTGTTGATCTAATTAGCTAGCTAGCTAGTATATGTACACTCACATCAATATACAAATAATATTTAAATCCTTGTATTTGTTTGTGGCCTTTTATGAAGACAGCGTCCCAATTTTCCCTTGCCATAAGAGTTAAGTCTTGCGACAGACATCCCCATACAATAAAATAAACGGTACCAAACCATCACCAATCTGAGGTAAAAGCGATGAGTACTGTAACATCACTAAATTGCATGAAAATGGGAGCTAGTGTAAGGCACTAACACAAACTGTCGATATTAGGAAAATTAGCAGTTTATAAAATAATTTAGTATGGCAAAAAATAATTCTGTTTTTCGATGATAGTTAATGTTGCCACATTAAAAAAAATCAAACACTAGATAGTTCAGAAATGCTCCTGAACATAATTGAACTAGTAGCTCCAGACTAGAGCTTCCATAGTCTGCCTGAATGTTTGATGTCCCCAATAGTATCATTTTCTTTACTATACATTGACCCATGCCTTTTCCCTGCGTCTATGAGAGACTCACTGTCTTTCTAATCTAAATGCTGTAACAGTGACAAGGCATTCAACGCGACAGAGAAGGACTGAGGCAAAATGAAGCCTGATCGCTCAACTGACTGTGTTCTAATGAGAACACAACATGACATGAGACCGAGGGGGGAGAAATGGAAAGGAGGAATTGTTCTATAGCAATACTAGAAACAATGTCCTGCATGGAAAACAATTAGGCAATTTAATACGGTTAATGTTTTGCCAAATCGGGGAACTTGATGAGATAATGTTCATGGAAAGCTTTCTTTTATTGTTGCGGTTTTGTGACAGTCTTTCTATTGTAAATACATGAGTAATGTACTGTAGTGTGGATAATCCCAGCAGAATATTATACATTCCTTGTCTCCTACGTGTTTTTACAACTTTATCAACTTTCAAAGCAGCATAAATTAATAAACGGTAAAAAAAATAATCTCACATGGACGTGTTGAGTAACATGTGTTGCAATCAGACTTTAGCCTTTAATCAACTATGGGAACATGGCAAATAAGCCATTGAGTCATTGCCACCAGCTCAGACCGCCCCTCCATATTACTTCAATACACACAATATATTTGGATTTATCCAGTTAACTGTGACCATGGTAAGAGTGTTTTTTCATTGCGTTTGTTATTTTGTATTCATATTCTGATTATTTTCTTTGCCTAATGTGTCACTGGGGGTCTGAGAAACAGACTGTTTGTGTCATGTGAATTTTTGTCTCAAGTGTTTTTTGTCTAAACGGTTTATGAGGACAAGCTTTGGTACGCTTTAGTAAACATTTAGTCATGTGCAAGCATCGTATTTTCTAAATGTACACCTAAAGCAGTGAAAGACACAGAAGTATTTGAGCATATATGTAAAGATATCTGAGGAAATCTATATATAAACACAGACAGAAGACAATGACTCCAGCACAATGAATATCTTGGATATTGATGACGACATGTATGTCAAGCCCAGAACAAGACATGGCTTTCAATACTCAGGTATCAACGCACACACACACACACACACACACACACACACACACACACACACACACACACACACACACACACACACACACACACACACACACACACACACACACACACACACACACACACACACACACACACACACACACACATTGTCTGTGTTTGAGTCTAATGGTGGCGGGGTTGAGTTGAAAGCAAATAATGAATTTCTGTAAAATAAAATAAAAATGAACAATAAATGTTGGTGCAAAGATTGTATGAAACATTCTTGTGATTCAGTGCATTTTCAGTGGTGGAAGAGATCATTCGGAGTTGCTGCATTGTGTCTTGGATTGCTGTGTATTCTCCTACTGGCTGGGATCATAGGCATGTGTGTCAACTGTAAGTTTAGTATGTTTTCACTGAAGCATTCTTAATGATCAGTGACATAATCATTGATTAATATTTTATCTGTTCCCTTAGACACTGGTCAGCATTCCCGTGATGAAAGAGAAAAAGTGAGAGACCAGCTACAAACCAGTAATAACAACCTGACTAAAGAGAGAGACCAGCTACAGACCAGTTATAACAACCTGACTAAAGAGAGAGACCAGCTACAGACCAGTTATAACAACCTGACTAAAGAGAGAGACCAGCTACAGACCAGTAATAACAACCTGATTAAAGAGAGAGACCAGCTACAGACCAGTTATAACAACCTGACTAAAGAGAGAGACCAGCTACAGACCAGTTATAACAACCTGATTAAAGAGAGAGACCAGCATCAGAGGGAGACAGAAAAGCTGAAAATCAAAGGTAACATTTCAATTTACTGAACAATTGGAAATTACTGTCTGTATTACATAATAAAATAACAACTATATTACGTTGAGACAGTTAGATCACTTATTTCATCCACTAGATTTAGATTACTACATTTTTACTCAAAATGGCTAATATTTGGGGAGAGAAATATGATGGTGCATGCTGGAAGACGTTTAGAAGTTTGTTAGTGTTGAAGAATTGATGCCGGTGTAGTAGAGGGAGGGACTGTTTTATAAATAGTTGATAGTAGTCTTCAATGGGAGACTAGGCAGTAGAAGTAAGCAGCCCAGAAGTACTAGTAGCAGTACATCGCAGAAGTAATAGTGAATGTTTTAGATAGGTGGGCCATGGGTTAGCTATAGTAAGTAGGTTTGCTATTGTAGTTAGTGAGTGGGGTTTTGTTATAGTGGGCTAGTTTAGTGGGTAGGGGTTAGTTGTGTGACATAATCAGTTTTATATGCTCCCCCAGTGCTATAACTTATAACTAAAGTACTACTGCAGTCACTATCATTACTATAACATATTTAACAACCACAAATACAAGCTAGCAAGCATGCACATTTTAATTTGGAAATGTACATTTTCTAGTTTCTCTGTTCTCAGTTCGTCCTCAGGTATCCTCCTCTCCTTCCTTGTCAGCTGGTGATTTATTCAGAGGTCCCTAATTCAACAGGGCCCTAATCTTCAAAAAGTCCTGTCCACCACAGGCTCTGCTTACAACAATCAAACAGGTACTTTCTGTATTCAAACATTCTTCGCTATGTCCCTGTAGGAAATGTGGCGTTGAATGGAGTGGCCACTCAGTCATCACTGTATAATAATCGCGACGCTTCCGATGCCATCGATGGGAAAAGAAACACACACTATGGATCCTGCACCCACACTCTGAAAGACAGAAACCCGTGGTGGAGAGTGGACCTGCTGAATGTGTACAGAATAACAGATGTCACCCTCACCAACAGAGGAGACTGCTGTCCTGAGAGGCTTGATGGTGCTGAGATCCGCATCGGTAACTCATTGGAGAACAACGGCATCAACAACCCCAGGTGACACATATAGATGTTGGTACATTTTTATGTCCTGTCTCTAAGGTTTTCTGATACATTGGTCTTCATCCATGCTACTGTAGCTATTCTGTGGCTTCATATTTAACAGAGTCAGAATATGTATGGTACATTATAGAATGTCTTAAATCACTCTGATTATCTCATCTCTTTCTCTCTCCCTCTTTCACTCCATATCTGTCTCTCCATCTTTCTTACTCTCTCGCTCAGATGTGCCGTCATCTCCCACATCCCAGCAGGAGAGTCCCACACCTTCCAGTGCAATGAGATGGAGGGTCGCTACGTTGTTGTGGTCATCCCTGGCAGGTCGGAATGGCTCACTCTGTGTGAGTTGGAAGTTCATGGTACTCCTGCAGGTAATAATCCGTAACTGTCTTCACTGGTCGCATTCATCATCAAGTAAGGTTTACATTACTTTTATCCACTGAGTGTACGGAACATTAATAACACCTGCTCTTTCCATGACATAGACTGCCCAAGTGAAACCAATTGAAAGCTATGATCCCCTTATTGATGTCGCTTGTTAAATCCACTTCAATCAGTGTAGTTGAAAGGGAAGAGACAGGTTAAAGAAGGATTTTAATACTTGAGAAAATGTAGACATGGATTCTTTGTGTGACATTCAGAGGGTGAATGGGCAAGACAAAAAATATGTACGAGCCTTTGAAAGGGGATGGTATTAGGTGCCAAGAGCACCGGTTTGTGTCAAGAACTGCTATGCTCCTGTTTTTTTTTTACACTCAACAGTTTCCCATGTGTATCAAAAATGGTCCACCACCCAAAGGAAATCCAGCCAACTTGACACCACTATGGGAAACAATGACATCAACATGGATCAGCATTCCTGTGGATCGCTTTCGGGAACCTTGTAGAGTCCATTGCCAGAGGAATTGAAGTTGTCCTGAGGGCAGAAGGGAGTGGGGGGGGAAGCATTCTAAATCCTCAGTGATGTAATCACTGATTCACTTTTTCACTGTTCCATTAGTCACTGGTGAGCATTCCGGTGCAGAGAGAGACAGCTTACAGACCAGTTATAACAAGCTGACTAAAGAGAGAGACCAGCTACAGACCAGTTATAACAACCTGACTAAAGAGAGAGACCAGCTACAGACCAGTAATAACAACCTGACTAAAGAGAGAGACCAGCTACAGACCAGTTAAAACAACCTGACTAAAGAGAGAGACCAGCTACAGACCAGTTATAACAACCTGACTAAAGAGAGAGACCAGCTACAGACCAGTTATAACAAACTGATTAAAGTGAGAGACCAGCTACAGATATGTAATAATAACCTAACTAAAGAGAGAGACCAGCTACAGACCAGTTATAATAACCTGATTAAAGAGAGAGACCAGCTACAGACCAGTTATAACAACCTGATTAAAGAGAGAGACCGCTACAGACCAGTTATAACAACCTGATTAAAGTGAGAGACCAGCTACAGATATGTAATAATAACCTGATTAAAGTGAGAGACCAGCTACAGATATGTAATAATAACCTTATTAAAGAGAGAGACCAGCTACAGATATGTAATAATAACCTGACTAAAGAGAGAGACCAGCTACAGACCAGTAATAACAACCTGACTAAAGAGAGAGACCAGCTACAGACCAGTTGTAATAACCTGACTAAAGAGAGAGACCAGCTACAGATATGTAATAATAACCTAACTAAAGTGAGAGACCAGCTACAGACCAGTAATAACAACCTGACTAAAGAGAGAGACCAGCTACAGACCAGTAATAATAACCTAACTAAAGAGAGAGACCAGCTACAGACCAGTTATAACAACCTGACTAAAGAGACAGAACAGCTACAGACCAGTTATAACAACCTAACTAAAGAGAGAAACCAGCTACAGACCAGTTATAACAACCCGATTAAAGAGAGAGACCAGCTACAGACCAGTTATAATAACCTAACTAAAGAGAGAGACCAGCTACAGACCAGTTATAACAACCTGATTAAAGAGAGACACGCTACAGACCAGTTATAATAACCTAACTAAAGAGAGAGACCAGCTACAGACCAGTTATAATAACCTAACTAAAGAGAGACCAGCTACAGATATGTAATAATAACCTGACTAAAGAGAGAGACCAGCTACAGACCAGTTATAACAACCTGACTAAAGAGAGAGACCAGCTACAGACCAGTTATAACAACCTGACTAAAGTGAGAGACCAGCTACAGATATGTAATAATAACCTCACTAAAGAGAGAGACAAGCTACAGACAGGTTATAACAACCTGATTAAAGTGAGAGACCAGCTACAGATATGTAATAATAACCTGACTAAAGAGAGAGACCAGCTACAGACCAGTTATAACAACCTGATTAAAGTGAGAGACCAGCTACAGACCAGTTATAACAACCTGACTAAAGAGACAGAACAGCTACAGACCAGTTATAACAACCTAACTAAAGAGAGAAACCAGCTACAGACCAGTTATAACAACCCGATTAAAGAGAGAGACCAGCTACAGACCAGTTATAATAACCTAACTAAAGAGAGAGACCAGCTACAGACCAGTTATAACAACCTGATTAAAGAGAGACACGCTACAGACCAGTTATAATAACCTAACTAAAGAGAGAGACCAGCTACAGACCAGTTATAATAACCTAACTAAAGAGAGAGACCAGCTACAGATATGTAATAATAACCTGACTAAAGAGAGAGACCAGCTACAGACCAGTTATAACAACCTGACTAAAGAGAGAGACCAGCTACAGACCAGTTATAACAACCTGACTAAAGTGAGAGACCAGCTACAGATATGTAATAATAATCTCACTAAAGAGAGAGACAAGCTACAGACAGGTTATAACAACCTGATTAAAGTGAGAGACCAGCTACAGATATGTAATAATAACCCGACTAAAGAGAGAGACCAGCTACAGACCAGTTATAACAACCTGATTAAAGTGAGAGACCAGCTACAGATATGTAATAATAACCTAACTAAAGAGAGAGACCAGCTACAGATATGTAATAATAACCTGACTAAAGAGAGAGACCAGCTACAGACCAGTTGTAATAACCTGACTAAAGAGAGAGACCAGCAACAGATATGTAATAATAACCTAACTAAAGTGAGAGACCAGCTACAAACCAGTAATAACAACCTGACTAAAGAGAGAGACCAGCTACTGACCAGTAATAATAACCTAACTAAAGAGAGAGACCAGCTACAGACCAGTAATAGCAACCTGACTAAAGAGAGAGACCAGCTACAGACCAGTTGTAATAACCTGACTAAAGAGAGAGACCAGCTACAGATATGTAATAATAACCTAACTAAAGTGAGAGACCAGCTACAAACCAGTAATAACAACCTGACTAAAGAGAGAGACCAGCTACTGACCAGTAATAATAACCTAACTAAAGAGAGAGACCAGCTACAGACCAGTAATAACAACCTGACTAAAGAGAGAGACCAGCTACAGACCAGTAATAACAACCTGACTAAAGAGAGAGACCAGCTACAGATCAGTTATAACAACCTGACTAAAGAGAGAGACCAGCTAGAGACCAGTTATAACAACCTGACTAAAGAGAGAGACCAGCTACAGACCAGTAATAATAACCTAACTAAAGAGAGAGACCAGCTACAGACCAGTTATAACAACCTGACAAAAGAGAGAGACCAGCTACAGACCAGTTATAACAACCTAACTAAAGAGAGAAACCAGCTACAGACCAGTTATAACAACCTGACTAAAGAGAGAGACCAGCTACAGACCAGTTATAACAACCTGACTAAAGTGAGGGAGGGACTGTTTTATAAATAGTTGATAGTAGTCTTCAATGGGAAACTAGGTAGTAGTAGTAAGCACCCCAGAAGTACTAGTAACAGTACATTGCAGAAGTAATAGTGAATATTTTAGATAGGTAGGCCATGGGTTAGCTATAGTAAGCAGGGTTGCTATTATACTGTAGTTTGGTTCGTGAATGGGGTTTTGTTATAGTGGGCTAGTTTAGTGGGAAGGGTTTAGTTGTGTGACATAGTCAGTTTTATATGCTCCCCCCGTGCTATAACTTGATTGGTAGAACATATTTCTGTTCTGATTTCAGATTTCATATGCTCTAAGTTTTTGTCCAAGCTGTTGGGAAAGTGGTCAAAATGTCAAATGTTTGGAAAAGTTAAGAGAAAGTAGGTGTTGTGGTTACTAAAACAGCAGTATCTCAAGATACAGGTACACTAGCGTTAGCTACTCTACCTGCAGTCTTCCAGTCACTGCACTAACGCTAGTTAGCATTGGCTCGCAAAACTAACTCTAACTTCCTTCATACAGGACGCAGAGTCATGAAACTCCTTTCCATGAGTTCATCTGACTCTGTGGAAGTAAATAAAGGAAGTAGCACTCTAAAAAAGAATGATTAAGAAATGTTTCAAATGAAACTTTTGCGATATCAAGCCACAATAATTTGCATAACATTATAAGGACACAATGTCAACTATACACGGTGGGAGACATTTTAAATGCTACTGCAATTTAACCATTCCAGCTACAAACATAAAATCAACTTGAACATTTTACAAATATTTATAAATTATAACTATTTAAAGTTGCTTAAATTAGCATAAAATCACCCCCAACAGTATTAGTATATTTTGAACCTTTAAAGATACAGACACCACATCAATTATCACTTGTTCAGGCTATAAATCAATCAATCACTCAATTAATCAAACTACTTTTTCAATTATAACCAGTCATTACCATTACTACTGCAGTCACTATCATTACTATAACGTATTTAACAACCACAAATACAAGCTAGCAAGCATGCACATTTTAATTTGGAAATGTACATTTTCTAGTTTCTCTGTTCTCAGTTCGTCCTCAGGTATCCTCCTCTCCTTCCTTGTCAGCTGGTGATTTATTCAGAGGTCCCTAATTCAACAGGGCCCTAATCTTCAAAAAGTCCTGTCCACCACAGGCTCTGCTTACAACAATCAAACAGGTACTTTCTGTATTCAAACATTCTTCGCTATGTCCCTGTAGGAAATGTGGCGTTGAATGGAGTGGCCACTCAGTCATCACTGTATAATAATCGCGACGCTTCCGATGCCATCGATGGGAAAAGAAACACACACTATGGATCCTGCACCCACACTCTGAAAGACAGAAACCCGTGGTGGAGAGTGGACCTGCTGAATGTGTACAGAATAACAGATGTCACCCTCACCAACAGAGGAGACTGCTGTCCTGAGAGGCTTGATGGTGCTGAGATCCGCATCGGTAACTCATTGGAGAACAACGGCATCAACAACCCCAGGTGACACATATAGATGTTGGTACATTTTTATGTCCTGTCTCTAAGGTTTTCTGATACATTGGTCTTCATCCATGCTACTGTAGCTATTCTGTGGCTTCATATTTAACAGAGTCAGAATATGTATGGTACATTATAGAATGTCTTAAATCACTCTGATTATCTCATCTCTTTCTCTCTCCCTCTTTCACTCCATATCTGTCTCTCCATCTTTCTTACTCTCTCGCTCAGATGTGCCGTCATCTCCCACATCCCAGCAGGAGAGTCCCACACCTTCCAGTGCAATGAGATGGAGGGTCGCTACGTTGTTGTGGTCATCCCTGGCAGGTCGGAATGGCTCACTCTGTGTGAGTTGGAAGTTCATGGTACTCCTGCAGGTAATAATCCGTAACTGTCTTCACTGGTCGCATTCATCATCAAGTAAGGTTTACATTACTTTTATCCACTGAGTGTACGGAACATTAATAACACCTGCTCTTTCCATGACATAGACTGCCCAAGTGAAACCAATTGAAAGCTATGATCCCCTTATTGATGTCGCTTGTTAAATCCACTTCAATCAGTGTAGTTGAAAGGGAAGAGACAGGTTAAAGAAGGATTTTAATACTTGAGAAAATGTAGACATGGATTCTTTGTGTGACATTCAGAGGGTGAATGGGCAAGACAAAAAATATGTACGAGCCTTTGAAAGGGGGATGGTATTAGGTGCCAAGAGCACCGGTTTGTGTCAAGAACTGCTATGCTCCTGTTTTTTTTTTACACTCAACAGTTTCCCATGTGTATCAAAAATGGTCCACCACCCAAAGGAAATCCAGCCAACTTGACACCACTATGGGAAACAATGACATCAACATGGATCAGCATTCCTGTGGATCGCTTTCGGGAACCTTGTAGAGTCCATTGCCAGAGGAATTGAAGTTGTCCTGAGGGCAGAAGGGAGTGGGGGGAAGCATTCTAAATCCTCAGTGATGTAATCACTGATTCACTTTTCACTGTTCCATTAGTCACTGGTGAGCATTCCGGTGCAGAGAGAGACAGCTTACAGACCAGTTATAACAACCTGACTAAAGAGAGAGACCAGCTACAGACCAGTTATAACAACCTGACTAAAGAGAGAGACCAGCTACAGACCAGTAATAACAACCTGACTAAAGAGAGAGACCAGCTACAGACCAGTTAAAACAACCTGACTAAAGAGAGAGACCAGCTACAGACCAGTTATAACAACCTGACTAAAGAGAGAGACCAGCTACAGACCAGTTATAACAAACTGATTAAAGTGAGAGACCAGCTACAGATATGTAATAATAACCTAACTAAAGAGAGAGACCAGCTACAGACCAGTTATAATAACCTGATTAAAGAGAGAGACCAGCTACAGACCAGTTATAACAACCTGATTAAAGAGAGAGACCGCTACAGACCAGTTATAACAACCTGATTAAAGTGAGAGACCAGCTACAGATATGTAATAATAACCTGATTAAAGTGAGAGACCAGCTACAGATATGTAATAATAACCTTATTAAAGAGAGAGACCAGCTACAGATATGTAATAATAACCTGACTAAAGAGAGAGACCAGCTACAGACCAGTAATAACAACCTGACTAAAGAGAGAGACCAGCTACAGACCAGTTGTAATAACCTGACTAAAGAGAGAGACCAGCTACAGATATGTAATAATAACCTAACTAAAGTGAGAGACCAGCTACAGACCAGTAATAACAACCTGACTAAAGAGAGAGACCAGCTACAGACCAGTAATAATAACCTAACTAAAGAGAGAGACCAGCTACAGACCAGTTATAACAACCTGACTAAAGAGACAGAACAGCTACAGACCAGTTATAACAACCTAACTAAAGAGAGAAACCAGCTACAGACCAGTTATAACAACCCGATTAAAGAGAGAGACCAGCTACAGACCAGTTATAATAACCTAACTAAAGAGAGAGACCAGCTACAGACCAGTAATAACAACCTGACTAAAGAGAGAGACCAGCTACAGACCAGTAATAGCAATCTGGCTAATGAGAGAAACCAGCTACAAAGGAAGATAGAAAATCTAAACAACAAGATTAACAGTAAAATGTCAGTACATTGGAAAGGACTGTCTGTATCACATAATATGCGGCTAACAATTTATCCAGGCAGTATCGCAACTGGCCGTGATTGGGAGTCCCATACGGCGACGCACAGTTGGCCCAGCATTGTCCGGGTTTGGCCGGTGTAGGCTGTCATTGTAAATAAGAATATGTTCTTAACTGACTTACCTAGCTAAATAAAGGTTAAAAAAATATATATATTTGAGAAAATATTTTGTTCCCGTTTTTATTTCCTTATATGTTGCATTTTTTCTATTGAAAGTAAAAATGAATGTAAAAATAAGAAAATAAAAATGTCATCTTGATATTTCTAGGGAGATCCTGTCCTGAAGGATGGAAGACATCTGGCTCCAGCTGTTACTACACTACCACCATGATTAAAACCTGGGAGGAGAGCAGAAAGGACTGCAACGAGAGAGGAGCACACCTGGTGATCATAAACAGCAGAGAGGAACAGGTGTGTGTGTGTGTGTGTGTGTGTGTGCGTGCGTGCGTGCGTGTGTGCGCGTGTGTGCGTGTGTGCGTGCGTGTGTGTGTGTGCATGTGTGTGTGTGTATGTGTGTGCAGTGGAGACTTTGTATTAACAATCCTGTCTTTCTGCCGTAACAACAGACATTTATCAATGGGTTATACGGACCGGGGAATGAGACCTGGATCGGTCTGACGAACGTTGACACTGAGGGGACCTGGAAATGGGTGGACGGCACACCACTGACCACAGCGTAAGAGTTCTGTGTCAATTAAAATTCCCTGACTGGAGAGTGGCCAGTCTGATTCTCTGTTTATTCTGCAGGTATTGGAAGACTGGAAAGCCTAGCAGCTCTTTAGGGGCCGACCAGGACTGTGTGGCGTTTTTCCACCATTCATCAGACCCAGGGGAGTGGAACGACGAGGAATGTCACAAGTCAAACAACTGGATCTGTGAGATATTTTAATTCTCTGCGCTGCGAACTACATGTAACTGCTAAAAAAAGGAAACATTTCAGTAAATGAGGGTGGATCTGCTGGCTCTGTTATGGTGTGGGGTGCATTTTCCTGGCATGGTTTAGGTTCACTCAACCACTTAGAGAGAACGGTAAACACCAATAAATACACAGCCATTCTGAGTGACCACCTTCAACCTATGGTGAATCAGATCTATCCTGATGGGAGTGGTCTCTTTCAGGATGACAACGCCCCCCCCCATCCATTAGGGAACGAGTGGTCACCGAATGGTTTGATGAGCAGGAAAATGATGTAAACCATATGCCATGGCCGTCTCAGTCACCAGATCCCAACCCAATTGAATTATGGGAGATTCTAGAGCGGCAACTGAGACAACATTTTCCACATTTCTCCTGAAAGAATGGTGTTCGCATCCCTCCAATAGAGTTCCAGACAAATCTATACCGAGGCTCATTGAAGCTGTTCTGGTGGTGGCCTAACGTCCTATTAACACAATTGATGTTTTCTTTATTTTGGAAGTTAACAGTATGTTGATAATAGTCTGAATATTTGCTGATATATTCTGGTAGAATGCTACTCTGAATTACATTTCTGAATGAAAGGCACACACGCACGCACACACAAATCATGTTCAGATTTCATAAAATGAGGTGTATAATATCATTGAATATATGCTGTAAATCAATTAAAAATTTTACATGATTTGTATATATTATACAGTTTGTCTGCTACTTGTGCTTTCATCATGCTGAACATAAACAATGTGTACTTCCTGCTTATTCAGTATATAATTGAACCTAGATTAAAGACATTTCCTTGTTGAATACATTATTGTTCACTCTGAGTTTATCTATCATGGAGTCTGCAGTAGAAAGACAAGACACCTCTTTGCCTCTAAGTTACTGTTTACCTTTTTAAAGGTCTACTCCCACATTTTAACAACTTTCAAAACATCTGTAAACATCACAGATTGGCAATTTAACACATTCAGTATCTATCGCTAACAGGCATCAAGAAAGGCAATAAACAAGACATACACAACCAGATTGAAAGCTATGACCCTAGCCTGGAATTAACAATGTTAATTACCTCCATGTCACTATTGTTGAAGTGAAACAATAGTAAAAAAAACAGTGATAGTCAGAGTGTATTCCAGGCTACCTAATGTCTAGGTATATAAACAGTATACCTATGTTTATAGTAAAGATGGTAAAAGGGACCCATGCCTTTTCCTGCTTCTATGAGAGACTCACTGTCTTTCTAATCTAAATGCTGTAACAGTGACAAGGCATTCAACGCGACAGAGAAGGACTGAGGCAAAATGAAGCCTGATCGCTCAACTGACTGTGTTCTAATGAGAACACAACATGACATGAGACCGAGGGGGGAGAAATGGAAAGGAGGAATTGTTCTATAGCAATACTAGAAACTCCAGGAAACCAAATGACCTACAGTGAATGTTCAGAGCTTCATTGTGTTTTTGTTGACAATGCCTGAAGATTGTACTTTTAGTCATTTTGTTGAGGAGAAAAACCAGTGAGTTCAAACTGATGGAAACAACAAATCCCTCTCTAAGAAAGATAGACTAAGAAACAGTCCTTTCAAATTGAGATGAACAGAAACTAATTTCACAAGTATCACTTCCTTCTATTATCTGTGTCAGTCATTTGTAACTGATCTCTGATCTCTCTACCATAAACAGTCTGGAATGAAAACTGGTTTTCACATTTCCAATAACTGTTAGATAAGATGCTTTGGGGAGCAGTTAAACCCTGACTTTACATCCCTGCTGTACATTTCTGAAATGCAGCATCCTTTTCTTGTTCCACATGATTATGCCTTTGAGTCCCACACCCTCTTTCCTATGAGCTGGAGACCATACACCATCAGACTGTGTATCAACCTCAACACACCCTCAGACTGTGTATCAACCTCAACACACCATCAGACTGTGTATCAACCTCAACACACCATCAGACTGTGTATCAACCTCAACACACCATCAGACTGTGTATCAACCTCAACACACCATCAGACTGTGTATCAACCTCAACACACCATCAGACTGTGTATCAACCTCAACACACCATCAGACTGTGTATCAACCTCAACACACCCTCAGACTGTGTATCAACCTCAACACAACATCAGACTGTGTATCAACCTCAACACAACATCAGACTGTGTATCAACCTCAAGACAACATCAGACTGTGTATCAACCTCAACACAACATCAGAGTATCAACCTCAACACAACATCAGAGTATCAACCTCAACACACCATCAGACTGTGTATCAACCTCAACACACCATCAGACTGTGTATCAACCTCAACACACCCTCAGACTGTGTATCAACCTCAACACACCATCAGACTGTGTATCAACCTCAACACACCATCAGACTGTGTATCAACCTCAACACACCATCAGACTGTGTATCAACCTCAACACAACATAAGAGTATCAACCTCAACACACCATCAGACTGTGTATCAACCTCAACACAACATCAGAGTATCAACCTCAACACAACATCACTATATCAACCTCAACACAACCAATAAAACCTCACTATATCAACCTCAACACAACCAATACAACCTCACTATATCAACCTCAATACAACCAATACAACCTCACTATATCAACCTCAACACAACCAATACAACCTCACTATATCAACCTCAACACAACCAAAACATCCTCACTATATCAACCTCAACACAACCGATAAAACCTCAGCACATCAACCTCAATACAACCTCACTATATCAACCTCAACACAACCAATAAAACCTCACTATATCAACCTCAACACAACCAATAAAACCTCACTATATCAACCTCAACACAACCAATACAACCTCACTATATCAACCTCAATACAACCTCAATATATCAACCTCAACTCAACCAATACAACCTTGGTGTATCAAAAACCAAAACACCCAGGGAAGAAGAGGACAGATATACAGTGCCTTCAGAAAGTATTCACACCCCATTACTTTTTCCACATGTTTGTGTGTTCCAGCCTGAATTTAAAATGGATTACATTTCCATTTTCTGTCACTGGCCTAGTAGCACTACCCCATAATGTCAAAGTGGAAATATGTTTATCTATTTATTTTTTTACAAATTAATAAAAACTTAAAAGCTGAAATGTCTCGAGTCAATAAGTACTCATCCCCTTCGTTATGGCAAGCCTAAATAAGTTCAGGAGTAGAGTTGCTTAACAACAGTTGCTTAACAAGTCACATAATAAGTTGCATGGACTCACTCTGTGTGCAATAATAACATTTAATATGCTATTTTAATGACTACCTCATCTCTGTGCCCAACACAGACAATTATCTTTAAGGACCCTCAGTCGAGCTGTGAATTTCAAGCACAGATTCAACCACAAAGACCAGGGAGGTTTTCCAATACCTCGCAAAGAAGGGCATCTATTGGTAGAAAAAAAAGCAGACATTGAATATCCCTTTGAGCATGGTATTTATTACACTTTGGATGACCTGCTCACCGGATGTGCTACCTGTCCCAGACCTGCTGTTTCCAACTCTCTAGAGACAGCAGGAGCGGTAGAGATACTCTGAATGATCGGCTATGAAAAGCCAACTGACATTTACTCCTGAGGTGCTGACCTGTGATTATTATTATTTGACCCTGCTAGTCATCTATGAACATCTGAACATCTTGACCATGTTCTGTTATAATCTCCACCCGGCGCAGCCAGAAGAGGACTGGCCACCCCTCATAGCCTGGTTCCTCTCTAGGTTTCTTCCTAGGTTCTGGCCTTTTCTAGGGAGTTTTTCCTAGCCACCGTACTTCTACACCTGCATTGCTTGCTGTTTGGGGTTTTAGACTGGGGTTTCTGTACAGCACTTTGTGACATCAGCTGATGTAAGAAGGGCTTTATAAATAAATTTGATTGAGGTGATTCGTGTATTTCCCCCTCTTCCCCAGTGTATGAAAACCCCTAATAAACTTCCCCTTTGCCTTCTATTTGTGCTACTGGTGCCTGTTTTGTTATTGAACTTGGTGATGTGGAAACCCTACACCCTTGATCTTGCCACAATATATACATCTCTCTAAAAGGGTACGCATTTCCCAGTTTGGATAAGTCTTATATTAACAGTGTGACCTGGTAGTTTCATCACACTCGGTGTTAGACTGTGAAAGGAGCAATGTTCTGCATTGTGTTTAAACATACAGTTATCTCCACACTATAATTATACCACTTCCCATTTAGCCTCAGGATACAGGCTGAACTTTTAAAGCACAGTGAAATATTACATTTCAGATATATTCAAATATAATCCGGTTTAAAAATATATATTTTACCTTTATTTAACTAGGCAAGTCAGTTAAAGAACAAATTCTTATTTTCAATGACGGCCTAGGAACAGTGGGTAAACTGCCTGTTCAGGGGCAGAACGACTGATTGGTTCAAACCCCCTTGTCAGCTCGGGGGTTTGAACTTGCAACCTTCTGGTTACTAGTCCAACGCTCTAACCACTAGGCTACCCTGCCGGTTACAATCTAGGGCACTCAAATCCAACTCAGCATGTTTCCATTATTCCCCTCCAATCAGGGACTGATTAGATACCTGGGACACCAGGTACAGTATGTGAAATGTATTATCAGGTGGAACAGAAAAGCTCGTAGGGTAAGAGTTGAGGGACCCCCTGGCTAGGGGATTTCATTATAAATTATATTTCTTAAAATATTACATACTATGACATTCAGCACAGTAAGAAAAGTTGTCACAGTTGTCTTTTATCATAACGAGGGATCACTATTGCTGTACAGCAGTCCGGAATCTGGAAGAACAAAAAAGACATCTATTCTTTATGTTTGATGTTACCCCTCCCCCACTGTACATAACACATAGTAAACACTTTGCAAACATGCACACGAATAAGATGTGCAAGCGTGAGGCAGCAGAATACAAACTCCACATCATAACACTACACCCATCCAGGCCCAAATAGAGAGAGAGAGAGAGAGAGAGAGAGAGAGAGAGAGCTGTGAGGTGTGGAGAACCAGAGGAATAACTCATAAAGAGCAGGAAAATAAACTCAGAGAGAGAAAGAGAGAGCGAGCTGTAAGCTCTGTACTGTAAATGCGAGGAGAGAGAGACCAGAGAGAGCTGTGGAGTAAGAGACCAGATAGAGACCATAGAGACCATAGAGACCAGAGAGACCAGATAGAGACCAGAGATACCAGATAGAGACTAGATAGAGACCAGATAGAGATCAGATAGAGACCAGAGAGAGACCAGAGAGCCCAGAGAGAACAAATAGAGAGCATGAAGACCTGAGAGCCCAGAGAGACCAAATAGAGACCATGGAGACCTGAGAGCCCAGAGAGACCAAATAGAGACCATAGAGACCTGAGAGCCAGATAAAGACTAGCTAGCCCAGAAAGAAACCTGAAAGAGACCCGAGAGAGACCAGATAGAGACCAGAGAGAGAGAGACCAGAGAGACCAGATAGAGACCAGAGAGAGAGAGAGACCAGATACACCAGAGAGACCAGATAGAAACCAGAGAGACCAGATAGAGACCAGATAGAGACCAGAGAGAGACCAGAGAGACCAGAGAGAGCAGAGAGACCAGAGAGAGAGACCAGATAGAGACCAGAGAGAGACCACAGAGACCAGATAGAGACCAGATAGAGAACAGAGAGAGACCAGAGAGTGACCAGATAGAGACCAGAGAGACCAGAGAGAGACCAGAGAGACTAGATAGATACTAGTTAGAGACCAGAGATACCCGATAGAGATCAGATAGAGACCAGATAGAGACCAGATGGAGACTAGAGAGAGACCAGAGAGACCAGATAGAGACCAGATAGAGACCAGAGATATCAGAGAGAGACCAGAGAGACCAGATAGAGACCAGAGAGAGACAAGAAAGACACCAGAGAGACCAGATAGAGACCAGATAGAGACCAGATAGAGATGAGAGACCAGAGAGAGACCAGGGAGACCAGATAGAGCAGAGAGACCAGATAGAGACCAGAGAGAGGCCAGAGAGACCAGAGAGAGACCAGAGAGAGACCAGATAGAGACCAGAGAGAGACCAGAGAGACTAGATAGAGACCAGATAGAGACCAGAGAGAGACCAGAGAGAGACCAGAGAGACCAGAGAGAGACCAGAGAGACACCAGAGAGACCAGATAGAGACCAGATAGAGACCAGATAGAGGCCAGATAGAGACTAGATAGAGACCAGATAGAGGCCAGATAGAGACTAGATGGAGACCAGATAGTGGCCAGATAGAGACTTGATAGAGGCCAGATAGATACCAGAGAGACCAGAGAGAGCAGAGAGACCAGATAGAGACCAGTTAGAGACCAGAGAGAGACCAGAGAGAGACCAGATAAAGACCAGATAGAGACCAGAGAGACCAGAGAAAGACCAGGTAGACCAGATGGAGACCAAATAGAGACTAGATAGAGACCAGATAAAGACCAGAGAGAGCCCAGAGAGACTAGATAGAGACCAGAGAGACCAGATAGAGACGAGAGAGACCAGAGAGAGACCAGATAGAGACCAGAGAGAGACCAGATAGAGACTAGATAGAGACTAGATAGAGACCAGAGAGACTAGATAGAGACCAGATAGAGACCAGAGAGAGACCAGAGAGAGACCAGAGAGAGAGAGAGAGAGCTGAGATGAGCAGCCAGACAGTAAAAACCTCAGTAGTGTACCTGGGATACTCTGTCTCCTGGAGGGCAGGGAATTGTCTGTCCCTTGTGAGTCCTTGTTCCCTTTAGAGTAAGGACCATCATCTAGAAGGGGCAGAAAACAGGGTTATTATAGGCATGTGTCACAAATCCCACACTATTCCCTATGTAGTGCACATATTCCAAACAGAGCCCAATGTAGCTGTAGCTCTGAACAAAAGTAATGCACAGCACTGCATTTTGGGGGATAAGGAGTAGTTTGAGACACAGCACACAGCCATAGAGTAGGGTCGTCTACTGGCTCTGGAACAGATGGTAGTGAGCCGGGGTAAGCTTTGCTATTGGCTTCCCGAGAACATGCAGATGCAAAAGTGACCAACAACTGTAAAGCATGCAGCTGTGAGTTCTGTCCGGAGAGATAAAGGAAATCGTTTTTTTTTGTTCTGAGAGCTTAGAACACATTTAGGATCCACTCTAATAATAAACAAAAAACAAAATACAGATTTCTCTCATTTTTATTTTGAGAGACTAATAAGCCTGGGCTTACGGTCTGTGTAACGTAAGCCTGAGTTTACGGTCTGGGTAACGTAAGCTTGAGTTTACGGTCTGTGTTACTTAAGCCTGAGTTTACTGTCTGTGTTACTTAAGCCTGAGTTTACGGTCTGTGTTACCTGAACCTGGATTTACTGGCTGTGTTTCTTAAGCTTGGGTTTGTCTTATTCTGTCACAGCTGTCTGTCTCTCTGTTAGGAAGTGAAGTGATACATTAGGACACATTGTTTTGAGTGTGGGGAAGAGGATTCATAATTCATGTAATGCCGCAGTCTTCATTTCCTTCAAACTTGATCCATTAATGAATACTTTCACTCTTTGCTGCTATGGGACCTGCCATCAATAGTTACCCCTGGAGCTCTGTTCCTTATGCCTGATATTAGATAGAACATTTCCGCTATCTATTCCCTCAATGCCTGCAGGAACACACACGCATGGATGCACGCACGCACGCACACACGCACACACACACACACACACACACACACACACACACACACACACACACACACACACACACACACACACACACACACACACACACACACACACACTTAATATATTCCAACAGATCTGTCTTTGTCAGTGTCATACGCAGGAGGCATTCCTCTCTCTCTGCTCCCAGTTTTAGATTCAGCAGTGTTGTTAATCTATACCATTCAGAGAGAAAGAGAGAGTGAGATTCAGCAGTGTTGTTAATCTATATACCATTCAGAGAGAAAAAGAGAGTGAGATTCAGCAGTGTTGTTAATCTATATACCATTCAGAGAGAAAAAGAGAGTGAGATTCAGCAGTGTTGTTAATCTATATACCATTCAGAGAGAAAGAATGAGTTTTGAAGAAACAGAAGGTCTGTGTCTATCTGGCGCCTAGCTATTACAGTCAAGTACGGCTGGAGGCTTTTGTTCTTCCTCACAGGTGTGCTTCCTTTCTTTCACTTAGACAGACAACTCTCATCATTCCCATTGTTCTAGGAGCGCCACCTGTTTGCGCATTGTGTGTGTGTGTGTGTGTGTATGTGTGCGTGCGTGCGTGCGTGCGTGTGTGTGTGTGTGTGTGTGTGCATGCGTGCGTGCGTGTGTGTGTGTGTGTGTGTGTGTGTGTGTGTGCACCAGTCTGTCCAGTCTGTCCGTGCACCTGTCTGCTCTCTGTTGCTGCTGACCCTGTTGTATCTACATGAAGAATGGCGTAAAATATATGAATAGTAAATCACCAGCTGAGATTTAGTTTGTTTTACCTCAAGTAAGACAACTGAGAACACAAGAGCCAACTGGAAGAGTTGGAGTCAACTGAAAAAAAGCTTATCTCCCTCTTCTCCCTCCACTCCATCTCCCTCTTCTCCCTCCTCTCTTACTCCTCCCTCCCCTCCCTCCATCTCCCTCTTCTCCCTCCTCTCTTACTCCTCCATCTCCCTCTTCTCCCTCCTCTCTTACTCCTCCCTCCCCTCCCTCCATCTCCCTCTTCTCCCTCCTCTCTTACTCCTCCCTCCCCTCCCTCCATCTCCCTCTTCTCCCTCCTCTCTTACTCCTCCCTCCCCTCCCTCCATCTCCCTCTTCTCCCTCCTCTCTTACTCCTCCCTCCCCTCCCTCCATCTCCCTCTTCTCCCTCCTCTCTTACTCCTCCCTCCCCTCCCTCCATCTCCCTCTTCTCCCTCCTCTCTTACTCCTCCCTCCCTCCCTCCCTCCCTCCATCTCCCTCTTCTCCCTCCTCTCTTACTCCTCCATCTCCCTCCAAGCCTTTCAGTCCTATCAGCCTCTGCATGCAGTGATGAAACACTTGACTTTGCACAGCTTTAATCCTGACGCCAGAGGGCTTAAAAATCGTCCTAGTCACCTATCAAAGGAGACGATTTAGCCGTGACGCTAGGCTAGCTACCTAACTTTGGAACCTCAGTCATCGTTTTTTTCTCTCTTCAGCTCAGTCTTACAAGCATCAAAGTGGGTTACACATGGCAGGAGATGGAATGCTGGCGTACTGCACTGTGGAATAGTAAAACTATCACACTGACTGGTCCCGAACCATTCGAGATTAAGATAAAATTATGGCTTTGGTTTTTCAAGTGGGAAAGAACATGGTTAAAAATTGCACCCTGTTCCCTAGTTATAATATGGGCCCTGGTCAAAAGTAGTGCACTATTTAGGGAATAGCGTTCCATTTTGGGTTGCAGAACGCAATAATATTTCTTGTGAGATTCTGCCTGTTTCTCTACTTTCCTCGCCATTACCAGTCCAGCTGCATGGCCCCTGATTACTGTTGAGATGAATGGCACAGGTCTTTTCTGAGGTAATTGAGGTAGATACGCACATATAACTAAGAATAAAGTGACTAGGCAACACAATAGATAATAAACAATACTAGCACTGTGTGTGATGAGTCAAAAAACACGAGTGCAAAACGGGTCAATGCAGATAGTCCGAGTTGCTACATTTCTATTTAACAGTCTTATGGCTTGGGGGTGCATTGGTACAGCTTGCCGTGTGGTAGCAGAGAGAACATTCTATGACATGGGTGGCTGGAGTCTTTGACCAATGTTAGGGCCTTCCTCTGACACCACCTAGTCTAGAGGTCCTGGATGGCAAGGAGCTCAGCCCCGATGATGTACTGGGCCGTACGCACAGGCCCTGTGGTGGTCTGCTTGAAACATGTAGGTATTACAGACGGGGTTAGGGAGAGGTTGAAAACGTCAGTGAATACACTTGCTAGCTGGTCAGGTCATGCTCTGAGTACCCATCCTGGTAATCTGTCTGTGAATCTACCTGTTCAAATGTCTTACTCATATTGGCTATGGAGGGCGTAATCACACAGTTGTCCGGAACAGCTTGTGCTCTAACGCTTGGTTCAGTGTTGCTTGCCTCGAAGCGAGCATAAAAGGTATTTAGCTCGTCTGGTAGACCTGCATTACTGGGCGGCTCGCGGCTGGGAAGCCCTTTGTAATCTGTGATAGTTTGCAATCTCCACCTTATGCATGAGATTCAGAGCCAGGATTCTTTTTTTTGTTTTTATTTTTTACCCCCTTTTCTCCCCAATTTTGTGGTATCCAATTGTTAGTAGTTACTATCTTGTCTCATCGCTACAACTCCTGTACGGAATTGGGAGAGATGAAGGTAGAAAGTCATTCGTCCTCCAAAACACAACCCAACCAAGCCGCACTGCTTCTTAACACAGCTCGTATCCAACCGGGAAGCCAGCCGCACCAATGTGTCGGAGGAAACACTGTGCACCTAGTTAGCGCACACTGTGCCCGGCCCGCCACAGGAGTCGCTAGTGCACGATGAGAGGATATCCCTACCAGCCAAACCCTCCCTAACCCGGATGATGCTATGCCAATTGTGCATCGCCCCATGGAGCTTTCGGTCGCAGCCAGCTGCGACATAGCCTGGGCTCGTACCCAGAGTCTCTGGTGGCACAGCTAGCACTGCGATGCAGTGCCCTAGTACTTCCGGCGCCGACAGAGATGGCCGCCTCGCTTCGCGTTCCTAGGAAACTATGCAGTTTTTTGTTTTTTTACGTGTTATTTCTTACACTAGTACCCCAGGTCATCTTAGGTTTCTTTACATACAGCCGACAAGAACTACTGAATATAAGATCAGCGTCAACTCACCATCAGTACGACCAAGAATATGTTTTTCGCGATGCGGATCCTGAGTTCTGCCTTACAACCAGTGTAACCGAGTGGATCACATGCAGCGACCAAAAAAAAAACGACTCAGAAAAAGAGGGAAACGAAGCGGTCTTCTGGTCAGACTCCGGAGACGGGCACATCGTGCACCACTCCCCAGCATTCTTCTTGCCAATGTCCAGTCTCTTGACAACAAGGTTGATGAAATCCGAGCAAGGGTAGCATTCCAGAGGGACATCAGAGACTGTAACGTTCTCTGCTTCACGGAAACATGGCTCACCGGAGAGACGCAATCCGAAGCGGTGCAGCCAGCGGGTTTCTCCACGCATCGCGCCGACAGAAACAAACATCTCTCTGGTAAGAAGACGGGCGGGGGCGTATGCCTTATGGCCAACGTGACATGGTGTGATGAAGGAAACATACAGGAACTCAAATCCTTCTGTTCACCTGATTTAGAATTCCTCACAATCAAATGTAGACCGCATTATCTACCAAGAGAATTCTCTTCGATTATAATCACAGCCATATATATCCCCCCAAGCAGACACATCGATGGCTCTGAACGAACTTTATTTAACTCTCTGCAAACTGGAAACGATTTATCCGGAGGCTGCATTCATTGTAGCTGGGGATTTTAACAAGGCTAATCTGAAAACAAGACTCCCTAAATTTTATCAGCATATTGATTGCGCAACCAGGGGTGGAAAGACCCTGGATCATTGTTACTCTAACTTCCGCGACGCATATAAGGCCCTGCCCCGCCCCCTTCGGAAAAGCTGACCACGACTCCATTTTGTTGATCCCTGCCTACAGACAGAAACTAAAACAAGAAGCTCCCACGCTGAGGTCTGTCCAACGCTGGTCCGACCAAGCTGACTCCATACTCCAAGACTGCTTCCATCACGTGGACTGGGAGATGTTTCGTATTGCGTCAGACAACAACATTGACGAATACGCTGATACGGTGTGCGAGTTCATTAGAACGTGCGTTGAAGATGTCGTTCCCATAGCAACGATTAAAACATTCCCTAACCAGAAACCGTGGATTGATGGCAGCATTCGTGTGAAACTGAAGGCACGAACCACTGCTTTTAATCAGGGCAAGGTGTCTGGTAACATGACTGAATACAAACAGTGCAGCTATTCCCTCCGCAAGGCTATCAAACAAGCTAAGCGCCAGTACAGAGACAAAGTAGAATCTCAATTCAACGGCTCAGACACAAGAGGTATGTGGCAGGGTCTACAGTCAATCACGGACTACAGGAAGAAACCCAGCCCAGTCACGGACCAGGATGTCTTGCTCCCAGGCAGACTAAATAACTTTTTTGCCCGCTTTGAGGACAATACAGTGCCACTGACACGGCCTGCAACGGAATCATGCGGTCTCTCCTTCACTGCAGCCGAAGTGAGTAAGTCATTTAAACGTGTTAACCCTCGCAAGGCTGCAGGCCCAGACGGCATCCCCAGCCGCGCCCTCAGAGCATGCGCAGACCAGCTGGCCGGTGTGTTTACGGACATATTCAACCAATCCCTATACCAGTCTGCTGTTCCCACATGCTTCAAGAGGGCCACCATTGTTCCTGTTCCCAAGAAAGCTAAGGTAACTGAGCTAAACGACTACCGCCCCGTAGCACTCACATCCGTCATCATGAAGTGCTTTGAGAGACTAGTCAAGGACCATATCACCTCCACCCTACCTGACACCCTTGACCCACTCCAATTTGCTTACCGCCCAAATAGGTCCACAGACGATGCAATCTCAACCACACTGCACACTGCCCTAACCCATCTGGACAAGAGGAATACCTATGTGAGAATGCTGTTCATCGACTACAGCTCGGCATTCAACACCATAATACCCTCCAAGCTCGTCATCAAGCTCGAGACCCTGGGTCTCGACCCCGCCCTGTGCAACTGGGTACTGGACTTCCTGACGGGCCGCCCCCAGGTGGTGAGGGTAGGCAACAACATCTCCTCCCCGCTGATCCTCAACACTGGGGCCCCACAAGGGTGCGTTCTGAGCCCCCTCCTGTACTCCCTGTTCACCCACGACTGCGTGGCCATGCACGCCTCCAACTCAATCATCAAGTTTGCGGACGACACAACAGTGGTAGGCTTGATTACCAACAACGACGAGACGGCCTACAGGGAGGAGGTGAGGGCCCTCGGAGTGTGGTGTCAGGAAAATAACCTCACACTCAACGTCAACAAAACTAAGGAGATGATTGTGGACTTCAGGAAACAGCAGAGGGAACACCCCCATCCACATCGATGGAACAGTAGTGGAGAGGGTAGCAAGTTTTAAGTTCCTCGGCATACACATCACAGACAAACTGAATTGGTCCACTCACACAGACAGCATCGTGAGGAAGGCGCAGCAGCGCCTCTTCAACCTCAGGAGGCTGAAGAAATTCGGCTTGTCACCAAAAGCACTCACAAACTTCTACAGATGCACAATCGAGAGCATCCTGGCGGGCTGTATCACCGCCTGGTATGGCAACTGCACCGCCCTCAACCGTAAGGCTCTCCAGAGGGTAGTGAGGTCTGCACAACGCATCACCGGGGCAAACTACCTGCCCTCCAGGACACCTACACCACCCGATGCTACAGGAAGGCCATAAAGATCATCAAGGACATCAACCACCCGAGCCACTGCCTGTTCACCCCGCTGTCATCCAGAAGGCGAGGTCAATACAGGTGCATCAAAGCTGGGACCGAGAGACTGAAAAACAGCTTCTATCTCAAGGCCATCAGACTGTTAAACAGCCACCACTAACATTGAGTGGCTACTGCCAACACACTGTCAATGACACTGACTCTACTCCAGCCACTTTAATCATGGGAATTGATGGGAAATTATGTAAATATATCACTAGCCACTTTAAACAATGCTACCTTTATATAATGTTACTTACCCTACATTGTTCATCTCATATGCATACGTTGATACTGTACTCTATATCATCGACTGCATCCTTATGTAATACATGTATCACTAGCCACTTTAACTATGCCACTTGGTTTACATACTTATCTCATATGTATATACTGTACTCGATATCATCTACTGTATCTTGCCTATGCTGCTCTGTACCATCACTCATTCATATATCCTTATGTACATATTCTTTATCCCCTTACACTGTGTATAAGACAGTAGTTTTTCTTTGGAATTGTTAGTTAGATTACTTGCTCGTTATTACTGCATTGTCGGAACTAGAAGCACAAGCATTTCGCTACACTCGCATTAACATCTGCTAACCATGTGTATGTGACAAATAAAATTTGATTTGATTTGATTTGATTTAGACTACTGAGCCACCCGGCAGGCTACGATAGTAGGATTCTGTATTAATGCTTTGCCTGTTTGATGGCTCATCGCAGGTCGTAGTAGGATTTCTTATAAGCGTCCGAATTAGTGACCTGCTCAATGAAAGTGGCAGCTCCAGCCTTTAGCTTGGGTGAGTGGATGATGCATAAAATCCATGGCTTCTGTTTGGGATATGCATGTACTATCACTATGTGGACGACGTCATCGGTGCACTTATTAATGAAGCCGGTGACTGACTAGTCCTCAATGACATCGTATGAATCCAACAACATTTTCCGTATTGGGTGCATCACTGGTACTTCCTGTTTTGAGTTTTTGCTTGTGAGTAGGAATCAAGAGAATATGGTCAGATTTGCAAAATGGAGGGCAAGGGAGAGCTTTGTATGCATTTATGCGTGCGGAGAGATGTAGAGCTGTTTCTCCTCTAATTGCACATGCTGGTAGAAAGTAGGTAAATCTGATTTCAGGTTCCCTGCATTAACCTCACCGGCCACTAGGAGCACTGCCTCTGGATGAGCATTTTCTTATTTCTGTATGAACCTTAGTATACAGCTCAATGTATGTTTTAGTGCCACCATCTGTTTGTGGTGGTAAATAGACAGTATATATATATATATATATATATATATATATATATATATATGTATATATATACTGAACAAAAATATAAACGCAACCTACAACAATTTCACCGATTTTTCAGAGTTACAGTTCATATTAGGAAATCAGTCAATTGAAATAAATTCATTAGGCCCTAATCTATGGATTTCACATGACTGGGCAGAGGTGTCCCATGGGTGGGCCTGGGAGGGCATAGACCCGCCCACTTGGCAGCAAGGCCGATACACTGGGGAGCCAGTGTGTTAAATTTTCCGGCAACAGCTCTGGTGTTCCTGCAGTCAGCATGCCAATTGCACGCTCACTCAAAACTTGAGAAATATGTGGCATTGTGTTGAGTGTCAAAACTCACATTTTAAAGTGGCCTTTTATTGTCCCCAGCACAAGGTGCACCTGTGAAATGATCCTGCATTTTAATCAGCTTCTTGATATGCCACACCTGTCAGGTGGATGGATTATATTGGCAAAGGAGAAATGCAAGAATGTAAACAAATTTGTGCAACTTTTTTTTAGAGGAATACGGTTTTTGGTGCGTATGGAAAGTGAGAACATGTCGTGTTTATATGTACATGTCGTGTTCAGTGTATATGAAAACTCTCTTGGTAAATAGTATGGTCTACAGCTTATCATGAGGTATTCTTACTCAGGCGAGGAAACCTTGAGACTTCCTTAACATTAGAGACGAAGCACCAGCTGTTGTTAATAAAGAGACAGACACCTCCGCCCGACGTTCTGTCCTGCCGCTGAAAAAACAGATAGAACTACAGTGCATTCAGAAAGTATTCAGACCACTTGACTTTTTCCACATTTTGTTACGTTACAGCCTTATTCTAAAATTGATTCGATTGTTTTTCGACCTCACCAATCTACACACAATGTCCCATAATGACAAAGCAAAAATAGGTTTTTAAAAATTGAAAAAGAATTGAATAAAAATCTTACGAAATGAAATATCATATTTGCATAAGTATTCAGACCCTTTACTCAGGACTTTGTTGAGGCACCGTTGGCAGCGAGTAACAGCCTCAAGTCTTCTTGGGTATGACACTACAAGCTTGGCACACCTGTACTCCCATTCTTCTCTGCATATCCTCTCAAGCTCTGTCAGGTTGGATGGGGAGTGTCGCTGCACAGCTAGTTTTAGGTCTCTCCAGAGATGTTCGATCGGGTTCAAGTCCGGGCTCTGGCTGGGCCACTCAAGGACATTGAGAGACTTGACCCGAAGCCACTCCTGCGTTGTCTTGGTTGTATGCTTAGGGTCGTTGTCCTGTTGGAAGGTGAACCTTCGCCCCAGTCTGAGGTCCTGAGCGCTTTGAAGCAGGTTATCATCAAATATATCTATGTACTTTGCTCTGTTCATCTTTCCCTCGATCCTGACTAGTCTCCCAGTCCCTGCTGCTGAAAAACATCCCCACAGCATGATGCTGCCACCCCCATGCTTCACCGTAGGGATGGTGCCAGGTTTCCTACAGATGTGATGCTTGGCATATAGTTCAATCTTGGTTTCATGAGACCAGATCATCTTGTTTCTCATGGTCTGTTAATCCTTTAGGTGCCTTTTTTTGCAAACTACAAGTGGGCTGTCATGTGCCTTTTACTGAGGAGTGGCATCCGTCTGGCCAATCTACCATAAAGGCCTGATTGGTGGAGTGCTGCAGAGATGATTGTCCTTCTGGAAGCTTCTCCCATCTCCACAGAGGAACTCTGGAACTCTGTCATCATTTTGTTGGTCACCTCCCTGACCAAGGCCCTTCTCCCCTGATTGCTCAGTTTGGCCGGGCGGCCAGCTCTAGGAAGAGTCTTGGTGGTTCCAAACTTCTTCCATTTAAGAATGATGGAGGCCACTGTGTTCTTGGGGATCTTCAATACTGCAGAAATGGTTTCGTACCCTTCCCCAGATCTGTGCCTCGACACAATCTTGTTTCGAAGCTTTACAGACAATTCCTTCGACCTCATGGCTTGAATTTTGCTCTGACACTGTCAACTGTGGGACCTTATATAGACAGGTGTGTGCCTTTACAAATTATGTCCATTGAATTTAATTTACCACAGGTGGACTCCAATCAAGTTGTAGAAACATCTCAAGGATGATCAATGGAAACAGGATGCACCTGAGCACAATTTCGTGTCTCATAGCAATGGGTCTGAATACCTGTGTAAATAAGGTATTTCAGTTTTTAACACATAATAAATTTGCAAAAAATGTTAAAAACCTGTTTTTGCTTTATCATTGTCGGTTATTGTTTGTCGATTGATGAGGACAATCAATTTTAGATTAAGGCTGAAATGTAACAAAATGTGGGGTCTAAATACTTTCCTATATTGTCCTTTTCAGCCACAACTCCGAGAAACGTAGGATATTCCAGTTCTTCAGGTCCCGTTGATAGGATAGTCTCGAACAGAGCTCATCAACTTTTTTTATCCATTGATTCTGTACGTCGGCCAATAGAACACAGGGTAGAGGTGGTTTATCGCCGATGTATTTCGCCTGGGTGCACGTCGGCCTCTGTCGAGCTGTCTCTTTCTCTTCCTGAGTCTCAGGGATCAGGGTCCCTGGTAAGTAATACGTCTTGCACCGCTGACTCATTGAAGTACAAATCTTCATCCAAATCAAGGTTAGTGATCACTTTTCTGATGTCCAGGAGCTCTTTTCAGTCATAGGAAAAGATGGTGGAAATATTATGAACCGAAAAGTTAATCTCATTGTGTGAGTGTGTGTGATTCAGGGAGCCAATTCAGCTTTTAATTAGCAGTCATTATAAGGACCAGGGGGACAGGGAGACAATGGACTGGGAGGCAGGAAGCATGACTGCTGGTCTAACACCCACCACATACACACATACACACACACACACACACACACACACACACACACACACACACACACACACACACACACACACACACAGAGAGAGAGAGTGATGGGCAGACAATGCAAGGGATGGCAGTGTGCACATCTCTCTACTTCCACACACAGTGAGACTAAATACACCTACACACCTGACAAACCAGACACACACGCACGCACGCACACACGCACACACACACACACACACATACACACACACACACACACACACACACACGTTCACTATGAAGCCTATGGGTATGTAACGTAACTCACAACAAGAAGGAAACAAACTAATTGAGCTGTGTTCAAATTATGTAAATCGTGTGGCTCTAGTATTACTTAGCTGGAAGTTGAAGACGAGCTAGAAGTTATGAGTGTTTTTTCCCCCTCTGCTAGCAACCATCACAGTCAGGCTGATTGAGTTAGCCCACCGAGCTAAAGACAGACCTACTGTGTTTGGGGCATGCTTGTTCCACAGCATCATGGCTAGGATAGCTTGCACAGCTAAAGACAGACAAACTGTGTTGTTTGGGGTGTGCTTGTTGGCTTATTCCAGAACATCACGACTGGGTTAGCTGGCTGAGCATAAGACAGACTGTGTTGTTTGGGGTGTGCTTGTTGGCTTATTCCAGAACATCACGACTGGGTTAGCTGGCTGAGCATAAAACAGACTGTGTTGTTTGGGGTGTGCTTGTTGCTTGTCACGACTCAGGCTCTGCTCTCCACAAGGTTTCTTTCTAACTTGATGCACCCCTCTAGTGAAATTGGTTTGGATTGAGGGATGAGGCAGAGGGAGGGAAGATGGAGAGAGAGATGAGAGAGACAGAGGGATATGAGTGGGTGTGTGCACTCCTGCATTTTTGATCAAAGCCGCGCTCGGCACGGTATGTTGGAAGTGACAAACGGTCGGCGGGATGTTTTTCCCTCGACAGCTGTGTCACCATGGATTACTGTCTGCATTATAGCCGTGTGTGCGTGCGTGTGTGTGATGTGTGTGTGTCTGCTTCACTAGATAATCTCTTGAGGTGTTTATTCAACAGCTATCCTAGAAATTCATTAGTTTACTCTTTTTCAGATCAGCACACTCTGTTCAGCCTCTCTCTCGGGGATATAATGGCCATAGGAGGATTGTAGAGGTAAATATGTGTTTAACGTAGGTGACAACTGCCTTTGATCACTCAGAATAGACTTTATTATATCAGACTGATCCCTGGTCGGTCGGTCGGCTCCTGAAGTAAAGTGCTAGGTGCCTGGTGCTCCTGGAGTAATGTGCTAGGTGCCCGGGCAGTGCCACCATGTTTTATGGTTTGTTTACACAGCAGCAGTCATAACCTGCCAACAAGACGGAACACAGGGGGAGGATGAACCCACTTTGAACTGGTACTATTTTTCCCATGGATCTCAAATCAAATCAAATTTTATTGGTCACATACACATGGTTAGTAGATGTTAATGAGAGTGCATCGAAATGTTTGTGCTTCTAGTTCCGACCGTGCAGTAATATCTAACAAGTAATCAAACAATTTCACAACAACTACCTTATACACACAAGTGTAAAGGAATGAATAAGAATATGTATAGTGAGGGGAAAAAGGATTTGATCCCCTGCTGATTTTGTACGTTTGCCCACTGACAAAGAAATGATCCATCTATAATTTTAATGGTAGGTTTATTTGAACAGTGAGAGACAGAATAACAACAAAATCCAGAAAAACGCATGTCAAAAATGTAATAAATTGATTTGCATTTTAATGAGGGAAATAATTATTTGACCCCCTCTCAATCAGAAATATTTCTGGCTCCCAGGTGTCTTTTATACAGGTAACGAGCTGAGATTAGGAGCACACTCTTAAAGGGAGTGCTCCTTATCTCAGCTTGTTACCTGTATAAAAGACACCTGTCCACAGATGCAATCAATCAATCAGATTCCAAACTCTCCACCATGGCCAAGACCAAAGAGCTCTCCAAGGATGTCAGGGACAAGATTGTAGACCTACACAAGGCTGGAATGGGCTACAAGATCATCGCCAAGCAGCTTGGTGAGAAGGTGACAACAGTTGGTGCGATTATTCGCAAATGGAAGAAACACAAAAGAACTGTCAATCTCCCTCGGCCTGGGGCTCCATGCAAGATCTCACCTCATGGAGTTGCAATGATCATGAGAATGGTGAGGAATCAGCCCAGAACTACACGGGAGGATCTTGTCAATGATCTCAAGGCAGCTGGGACCATAGTCACCAAGAAAACAATTGGTAACACACTACGCTGTGAAGGACTGAAATCCTGCAGCGCCCACAAGGTCCCCCTGCTCAAGAAAGCACATATACATGCCCGTCTGAAGTTTGCCAATGAACATCTGATTGATTCAGAGGACAACTGGGTGAAAGTGTTGTGGTCAGATGAGACCAAAATTGAGCTCTTTGGCATCAACTCAACTCGCCGTGTTTGGAGGAGGAGGAATGCTGCCTATGACCCCAAGTACACCATCCCCACCGTCAAACATGGAGGTGGAAACATTATGCTTTGGGGGTGTTTTTCTGCTAAGGGGACAGGACAACTTCACCACATCAAAGGGACAATGGACGGGGCCATGTACCGTCAAATCTTGGGTGAGAACCTCCTTCCCTCAGCCAGGGCATTGAAAATGGGTCATGGATGGGTATTCCAGCATGACAATGACCGAAAACACACGGCCAAGGCAACAAAGGAGTGGCTCAAGAAGAAGCACATTAAGGTCCTGGAGTGGCCTAGCCAGTCTCCAGACCTTAATCCCATAGAAAATCTGTGGAGGGAGCTGAAGGTTCCAGTTGCCAAACGTCAGCCTAGAAACCTTAATGACTTGGAGAAGATCTGCAAAGAGGAGTGGGACAAAGTCCCTCCTGAGATGTGTGCAAACCTGGTGGCCAACTACAAGAAACGTCTGACCTCTGTGATTGCCAACAAGGGTTTTGCCACCAAGTACTAAGTCATGTTTTGCAGAGGGTTCAAATACTTATTTCTCTTATTAAAATGCAAATAAATTTATAACATTTTTGACATGGGTTTTTCTGGATTTTTTTTTTCTCTCACTGTTCAAATAAACCTACCATTAAAATTATAGACGGATCATTTCTTTGTCAGTGGGCAAACGTACAAAATCAGCAGGGGACCAAATACTTTTTCCCTCAGTGTACATATAAATATATAGATGAGCGATGGCCGAACGGCAAAGGCAGGATGCAGTAGATGGTATAGAGTACAGTATATACATATGAGATGAGTAATGTAGGGTATGTAAACATTATATAAAGTGGCATTGTTTAAAGTGACCAGTGATACATTTATTACATCCAATGTTTAATTATTAAAGTGGCTAGAGATTTGAGTCAGTATGTTAGCAGGAGCCACTCTATGTTAGTGGTGGCTGTTTAACAGTCTGATGGCCTTGAGATAGAAGCTGTTTTTCAGTCTCTCGGTCCCAGCTTTGATGCACCTGTACTGACCTCGCCTTCTGGATGATAGCGGGGTGAACAGGCAGTGTGTCACGACTCTGACCGAAGGTGGCTCCCTTTCCCGTTCGGGTGGCGCTCGGCGGTCGTCGTCGCCGGCCTACTAGCTGCCAATTATTATTTTCTCCCCCTCCTTATGTGTTTATTGAGTACACCTGTTTTGAGTTGGTTATAATTAGTGAGGCTTTATTAGTCAGCCGGCCCGCCTGGTTCTTTGTGCGGGATTGATTATTGTAACCTTGGTGTTTGCATTAGATGTACATGTTCGTGTATTTAGTGCTAGACTGTTTTCGTTTCCCTGTGTCTGGGGCATTTGGTTTGAGCACCCGTAAGTGGGGGGACCGTAGTTCACCGTGTGTGCATTAAAGTAGCACTTTATTGAACTCTGCTTTCCTGCGCCTGATTTCACCCTCACGACACCCAGGACCTTACACAGTGGCTCGGGTGTTTGTTGTCCTTGATTATCTTTTTGTCCTTCCTGTGACATCGGATGCTGTAGGTGTCCTGGAGGGCAGGTAGTTTGCCCCCGGTGATGCGTTGTGCAGACCTCACTACCCTCTGGAGAGCCTTACGGTTGTGGGCGGAGCAGCTGTCGTAACAGGCTGTGATACAGCCCAACAGGATGCTCTCGGTTGTGCATCTGTAAAAGTTTGTGTATTTTTGGTGACAAGCCAAATTTCTTCAGCCTCCTGAGGTTGAAGAGGCGCTGTTGCGCCTTCTTCACCACGCTGTCTATGTGGGTGGACGCCGAGGAACTTAAAACTTACTACCCTCTTCACTACTGTTCCATCAATGTGGATCAACGCCGAGGAATTTTATGGAGAACTTTATGGAGCCTTGTTTCCAGATTATGCTTGTTAAGATCCCCAGCTACAATAAATGCAGCTCAGGATATGTGGTTTCCAGTTTACATGAAGTTCTTTCAGGGCCATCGAGGTGTCTGCTTAGGGGGATGTTGGTTTGGCTGGACTGTGATTATAATCTACGAGAATTCTCTTGGTAGATAATGCGGTGAGCGTTTGATTGTAAGGAATTCTAGGTCAGGTGAACAAAAGGATTTGAGTTCCTGTATGTTGTTATGATCACACCACGAGTCGTTAATCATAAGGCATACACCCCCGCCCCTCTTCTTACCAGCGAGGTGTTTGTTTCTGTCGGCACGATGCTTAAAGAAACTAGGTGGCTGCACCGACTCAGATATCTGATAACGTATCCCGAGTGAGCCATGTTTCCGTGAAACAGAGAATGTTACAATCTCTGATGTCTCTCTGGTAGGCAACCCTTGCTTGGATTTTGTCTACCTTGTTGTCAAGAGACTGGACATTGGCTAGTAGTATTCTCGGGAGTGGTGGGAGATGTGCCCGTCTTCAGAGCCTGACCAGAAGACCGCTCCGTCTGCCCCTTCTGGGGAGCCTTTGTTTTGGGTCGCCTGCTGGGATCCGATCCATTGTCCTGCGTGGTGGAACAAACAGAGGATCCGCTTCGGGAAAGTCGTATTCCTGGTCGTAATGTTGGTGAGTTGACGTTGCTCTTATATCCAATAGTTCCTCCCAGCTGTATGTAATAAGACTTAAGATTTCCTGGGGTAACAGTGTAAGAAATAATACATTAAAAAAAAAATACTGCATAGTTTCCTAAGAACGCGAAGTGAGGCGGCCATCACTGTCGACGCCAGATGTACTCTTCTAATGACTCAGATGAACTGGGTACTATGTTTTCCCATGGATCTATTCTAAAGACTCAGATGAACTGGGTACTATGTTTTCCCATGGATCTATTCTAATGACTCAGATGAACTGGGTACTATGTTTTCCCATGGATCTATTCTAATGACTCAGATGAACTGGGTACTATGTTTTCCCATGGATCTATTCTAATGACTCGGATGAACTGGGTACTATGTTTTCCCATGGATCTATTCTAATGACTCAGATGAACTGGGTACTATGTTTTCCCATCTATTCTAATGACTCAGATGAACTGGGTACTATGTTTTCCCATGGATCTATTCTAATGACTCAGATGAACTGGGTACTATGTTTTCCCATCTATTCTAATGACTCAGATGAACTGGGTACTATGTTTTCCCATGGATCTATTCTAAAGACTCAGAGATGATGACTAATCTTTGCTTAGAGCTGAAAACTTGCGTTAGCTCCCCGATGTGTGATGAACTGGTACTAAACTAGTAGACTACCACTTTCCCCATGGAGCTACTGAAGTGTCCTTATACTCTCTGGGGTAATATAACATGCAAGCTGATCCAGGACTACCTGACATGATGACTCCTTGCTGTCCCCAGTCCACCTGGCCATGCTGCTGCTCCAGTTTCAACTTCCACCTGACTGTGCTGCTGCTCCAGTTTCAACTGTTCTGCCTTATTATTATTCGACCATGCTGGTCATTTATGAACATTTGAACATCTTGGCCATGTTCTGTTATAATCTCCACCCGGCACAGCCAGAAGAGGACTGGCCACCCCACATAGCCTGGTTCCTCTCTAGGTTTCTTCCTAGGTTTTGGCCTTTCTAGGGAGTTTTTCCTAGCCACCGTGCTTCTACACCTGCATTGCTTGCTGTTTGGGGTTTTAGGCTGGGTTTCTGTACAGCACTTTGAGATATCAGCTGATGTACGAAGGGCTATATAAATACATTTGATTTTGATTTGAAGCTGATATAAGCAGTGGAGTAGTTATTCTGTCAGTGGAAGACTGTAGTACAATAGAATAAAGTACCTTAACTGTCTTCTCCATTGAACAACAGAAATGAGTATTTTGTGCTGTCACATTATCCAGACTAACATAGCAGAGCTGGAAGCAGCACGGAATCAGATTCAGTCACCCGTGGAGAGGGTTAAGGGCTAAAGTTCTCTGGCTCCAGTGAGTGGGCATACTTTAACTGTAGTTTCTCAACTTTTTTACAGTCTACTTTTCAGGATATATGTGTTTGGCTCCGGTACATACTTCACTGTGATTGGGCATACTTTAACTGTAGTTTCTCAACTTTTTTACAGTCTACTTTTCAGGATATATGTGTTTGGCTCCGGGACATACTTCACTGTGAGTGGGCATACTTTAACTGTAGTTTCTCAACTTTTTTACAGTCTACTTTTCAGGATATATGTGTTTGGCTCCGGGACATACTTCACTGTGAGTGGGCATACTTTAACTGTAGTTTCTCAACTTTTTTACAGTCTACTTTTCAGGATATATGTGTTTGGCTCCGGGACATACTTCACTGTGAGTGGGCATACTTTAACTGTAGTTTCTCAACTTTTTACTGTCTACTTTTCAGGATATTCTCTTATATGTGTTTGGCTCACGGTCTTTACGTGTAAGTGTCTACTGTCTACCTATGGCCTATGGCATACTGTTGAATAATGCTTTTTAAGTTTTTGTGTACCAAGCCCAAAAATAAATCTCAAAAAGCCCCCCAAAAAGCGATCATTTTACCATAGTCTCAACATGAACCGAGACGGTTCGATGAATCAGTCAAATAGATTTCATGAAGGCTTTTTTTTTTACATCAGCAGTGGTTAAAGACTTATGAAACACGAATAACAACCCCATTCAGTTCAATAGGTTGAGTAACATTTGTAAGCCAATCTGAAGCGGTTTATTTTTCAACTAAGCATCTATTGAGTCCTACACAGGTGTGCTACACAAGGCTATAGGGTCCAACAATACTGAAATGCGTCAAACAATTTTCAAGCAAGAATTCAATTGATGGATTGGCCAGGAAACCACTTACTTCCATTTACTGCTGAACACTGCATTTCACTGATAGAATACACCACACAGCACAACATGGTGGCAACAAAGCAGTACGGAATTACGTCTCTATTTTCAGAGATGCTGAATGTTCTTTGCTACAATAATCAGTCTTCATTCTTTAGGAAAGCTGTTGTATTCATCTCTAATGTGAATGATAAGAGATGCACTTGACAACAACAAGCTTGCACCGCATACCCACACACACACACACATACCCACACACACACTCACATACCCACACACACACACATACCCACACACACACACATACCCACACACACACACATACCCACACACACACACACATACCCACATACCCACACACACACACATACCCACACACACACACACATTCCCACACACACACACATACCCACACACACACACACACACACACACACACATACCCGCACACATACCCACACACACACACATACCCACACACACACACACATACCCACCCACACACACACACCCACACACACACACACATACCCACACACACACATACCCACACACATACCCACACACACACACATACCCACACACACACACATACCCACACACACACACACACACACACACACACACACCCACACACACACACGCACCCACACACACACACGCACGCACACACTCACACACACACACACACACACACACGCAAGCACACACATATACACACACACACACACACACACGCAAGCACACACATATACACACAAACACTTCAATCAGTTATCACACGGCCACTGCAATTTCCTGCCTCAAAATGCTTGATAATATATATTATGATAAAAGGAAACACTGCAGGCGTTATGATGACCTATTGTCTAATCCTTTTTTTTACACAGATCAAATAAAATCAAAGTTTATTTGTCACGTCGCGCCGAATACAACAGGTGTAGTAGTGAAGTGCTTATTTACAGGCTCTAACCAATGGTGTGAGGACAAAAAGGTGTGTGTGTGTGTGTGTGTGTGTGTGTGTGTGTGTGTGTGTGTGTGTGTGTGTGTGTGTGTGTGTGTGTGTGTGTGTGTGTGTGTAGGTAAGTAAAGAAATATAACAACAGTAAAAAGACATTTGAAAAAAGAGTAGCAAGGCTATATACAGACACCTGTTAGTCAGGCTTATTGAGGTAGTATGTACATGTAGCTATATACAGACACCTATTAGTCAGGCTTATTGAGGTAGTATGTACATGTAGCTATATACAGACACCTGTTAGTCAGGCTGATTGAGGTAGTATGTACATGTAGCTATATACAGACACCTGTTAGTCAGGCTGATTGAGGTAGTATGTACATGTAGCTATATACAGACACCTATTAGTCAGGCTTATTGAGGTAGTATGTACATGTAGCTATATACAGACACCTGTTAGTCAGGCTTATTGAGGTAGTATGTACATGTAGGTATTGTTAAAGTGACTGTGCATATAATGATGAACAGAGAGTAGCAGAAGCGTAAAAAGAGGGGTTGGCGGGTGGTGGGACACAATGCAAATAGTCCGGGTAACCATTTGGTTACCTGTTCAGGTGTCTTATGGCTTGGGGGTAAAAACTGTTGAGAAGCCTTTTTGTCCTAGACTTGGCACCCCGGTACCGCTTGCCATTCGGTAGTAGAAAGAACAGTCTATGACTGGGGTGGCTGGGGTCTTTGACAATTTGTATGGCCTTCCTCTGACACCGCCTGGTGTAGAGCTCCTGGATGGCAGGCAGCTTTGCCCCAGTGATGTACTGGGCCGTACGCACTACCCTCTGAAGTGCCTTGCGGTCAGAGGCCGAGCAATTGCCGTACCAGGCAGTGATGCAACCGGTCAGGATGCTCTCGATGTTGCAGCTGTAGAACCTTTTGAGGATCTCAGGAACCATGCCAAATCTTTTTTGTTTCCTGAGGGGGAATAGGCTTTGTCGTGCCCTCTTCACAACTGTCATGGTGCGTTTGGACCAATCTAGTTTGTTGCTGATGTGGACACCAAGGAATTTGAAGCTCTCAACCTGCTCCACTGCAGCCCCGTCGATGAGAATGGGGACGTGCTCGGTGCTCCTTTTCCTGTAGTCCACAGTCATCTCCTTAGTCTTGGTTACGTTGAGGTTGTTATTCTGGCACCACCGGGCCAGGTCTCTGACCTCCTCCCTATAGGCTGTCTAGTCGTTGTCGGTGATCAGGCCTACCACTGTTCTGTCATCAGCAAGCTCCAGTGTTGAGGATCAGAGTGGCAGATGTGTTGCCCTCACCACCTGGGGGCGGCCTGTCAGGAAGTCCAGGATCCAGTTGCAGAGGGAGGTGTTTAGTCCCAGGATCCTTAGCTTGGTGATGAGCTTTGAGGATACTATGGTGTTGAACGCTAGGCTGTAGTAAATGAATAACATTCTCACATAGGTGTTCCTTTTGTCCAGGTGGGAAAGGGCAGTGTGGAGTGCAATAGAGACTGCATCATCTGTGGATCTGTTTGGGCGGTATGCAAATTGGAGTGGGTCCAGGGTTTCTGGGATAATGGTGTTGATGTGAGCCATGACCAGCGTTTCAATGGGCCCCTAAGAAGGGAGGGCTCCTAAGAAGGGAGGGCTCCTAAGAAGGGAGGACCCCTAAGAAGGGAGGGCTCCTAAGAAGGGAGGGCTCCTAAGAAGGGAGGGCCCAATAAGAAGGGAGGGCCCAATAAGAAGGGAGGGCCCCTAAGAAGGGAGGGCCCCTAAGAAGGGAGGGCTCCTAAGAAGGGAGGGCCCCTAAAAAGGGAGGGCCCCTAAGAAGGGTTAGCCCCTAAGAAGGGAGGGCCCCTAAGAAGGGTTGGCCCCTAAGAAGGGCGTCCCCAATAAGAAGGGAGGACTCCTAAGAAGGGAGGGCCCCTAAGAAGGGCGTCCCCAATAAGAAGGGAGGGCCCCTAAGAAGGGAGGGCCCAATAAGAAGGGAGGGCCCCTAAGAAGGGCATCCCCAATAAGAAGGGAGGGCTCCTAAGAAGGGAGGGCCCAATAAGAAGGGAGGGCCCCTAAGAAGGGAGGGCCCCTAAGAAAGGAGGGCCCAATAATAAGGTAGGGCCCAATAATAGGGGAGGACTCAATAGGAAGGCAGGGCCGCTCAGAAGGGATGGCCCCTTAGAAGGGAGGGCCCCTAAGTCTGTCTCTCTCCATCTCCACGTATGGGAAATGACAAAAGGTGGTGCCATGAAGATGGTGAATTGTTTAAGAAGATGAGTGTGATAAATTAAATTTGTTCTTAAGTAGTCAGTGATTGGTCATAGACATAGAGAAGATAGGAGGATGATAGAGAGAGGAGGAGTCTGGCCCTAACACTGTCTCTCTCTATCCACCACTCTGGCCCTAACACTGTCTCTATATATCCACCACTCTGGCCCTAACACTGTCTCTCTTCTGTCTCTCTCCACAGGTTTGTGGGCAACAATAGGACACAACAAGACATGAGGGGAGATTGTTTAAGCAGATGGAGGAACCAGTTATTTATTTGCAAGTAGTTACGAGGTATTACCTCAGAGTAAGAACAGTAGAATGCTATCAGGACAAGAACTGGGGATAGATTAATGGTTGTACTTCTTGCTAGGAAAATGACATGAATGCCAACCGATACCTGATTAACAGGCCTGATGCCTGATTAACAGGCCTGATGCCTGAATAACAGGCCTGACGCCTGAATAACAGGCCTGATGCCTGATTAACAGGCCTGATGCCTGAATAACAGGCCTGATGCCTGAATAACAGGCATGATGCCTGAATAACAGGCCTGATGCCTGAATAACAGGCCTGATGCCTGAATAACAGGGCTAATGACAGAATAACAGGCCAGATGCCTGATTAACAGGCCTGATACCTGAATAACAGGGCTGATGACAGAATAACAGGCCAGATGCCTGATTAACATGCCTGATGCCTGAATAACAGGGCTGATGACAGAATAACAGGCCTGATGCCTGAATAACATGCATGATTCCTGAATAACAGGCCAGATGCCTGATTAACATGCCTGATGCCTGATTAACATGCCTGATGCATGAATAACAGGCCTGATAGCTGAATAACATGCATGATGCCTGAATAACAGGCCAGATGCCGATTAACATGCCTCATGCCTGAATAACAGGGCTGATGACAGAATATCAGGGCTGATGACAGAATAACAGGGCTGATGCCTGAGTAACAGGGCTGATGCCTCAATAACAGGGCTAACAGCTTTCAAGTACTGTCAGTTCACTACTGCATCAAAATCGAATGTCCATGTCCATCAAACGGTAAAATTGAATTACTTGGGTCGCTTTGCAGTATGTCGTTTGCCATTCATTTCACAAGCATCTGTTAGCTTATAAGCTAACACAGCCTAAAGAGTCTATCAAGACACCTGTAAAATCCTCCCTTCTAGGCAGCAAGGCTAACCCAGCTGTTTCAAATGACACCTATTCCCTGTGTAGAGCACTACATTTCTCTAAAACAACACCCTATTCCCTGTGTAGTGCACTAATTTTCTCAAAAAATAGAACATTACCCAGGGTAGAACATTACTCAGGGTAGAACATTACTCAGGGTAGAACATTACCAGCGTAGAACATTACCCAGGGTAGAACATTACTCAGGGTAGAACATTACCCAGGGTAGAACATTACCCAGGGTAGACCATTACCCAAGGTAGAAATTTTACCTGGGTAGAACATTACCCAGGGTAGAACATTACCCTGGTAAACCATTACCAGGGTAGAACATTACCCAGGGTAGAACATTACCCGGGGTAGAACATTACCCAGGGGAGAACATTACCCAGGGGAGAACATTACCCAGGGGAGAACAAATCCCAGGGTAGAACATTACCCAGGGTAGACATTACCAAGGGAAGAACATTACCCAGGGTAGAACATTACCAGGGTAGAACATTACCCAGGGTAGAACATTACCCAGGGTAGAACATTACCCAGGGTAGTGTAGCATGACTACTGTCTCTGCTCCTAACCTAACCACAATGTGCTACAGACCTGGTCTACCATGCTGGGAACACAGCTCCCGGACTACTTCTGACTAGCCCCTATGGATCCTGGTCAAGAGTAGTGCACTAAACAGTGAACAGGGTGCCATTTGGGATGCATTGCCCTGGAGGATTCACACAGACGATATGAGTTTTGCGAGGACCAAAGGGATTGATTGTGGTTAATATATGGAGAGTCAGTCCGACAAGATAATATTGAAATTAGGATATGATTAATAGTAAATTACATTTCAACATTTTCCCCACAGCTACTTCCACTTGAACTAGCATGCCACACATGGTCTGGGTCACTGCGTTACAATGTCAGTTGATATACAATCTTACAAACTGGGTGGTTCGAGCCCTGAATGCTGATTGGCTGACAGCCGTGCTAAAAATACATATTTTGTCATACCCGTGGTATTCAATCTTACCAAAATTTTGTTAGTCCGGGAGCTGTGTTCACAGCATGGTTGGGTTAGGAGCAGAGACAGTAGTGTGTTCACAGCATGGTTGGGTTAGGAGCAGAGACAGTAGTGTGTTCACAGCATGGTTGGGTTAGGAGCAGAGACGGTGTGTCACAGCATGGTTGGGTTAGGAGCAGAGACAGTAGTGTGTTCACAGCATGGTTGGGTTAGGAGCAGAGACAGTAGTGTGTTCACAGCATGGTTGGGTTAGGAGCAGAGACAGTAGTGTGTTCACAGCATGGTTGGGTTAGGAGCAGAGACAGTAGTGTGTTCACAGCATGGTTGGGTTAGGAGCAGAGACAGTAGTGTGTTCACAGCATGGTTGGGTTAGGAGCAGAGACAGTAGTGTGTTCACAGCATGGTTGGGTTAGGAGCAGAGACAGTAGTGTGTTCACAGCATGGTTGTTAGGAGCACAGCATGGTTGGTTGTTAGGAGCAGAGACAGTAGTGTGTTCACAGCATGGTTGGGTTAGGAGCAGAGACAGTAGTGTGTTCACAGCATGGTTGGGTTAGGAGCAGAGACAGTAGTGTGTTCACAGCATGGTTGTTAGGAGCAGAGACAGCATGGTTGGGTTAGGAGCAGAGACAGTAGTGTGTTCACAGCATGGTTGGGTTAGGAGCAGAGACAGTAGTGTGTTCACAGCATGGTTGGGTTAGGAGCAGCAGAGACAGTAGTGTGTTCACAGCATGGTTGGGTTAGTGAGCATGGTTGGGTTAGAGCAGAGACAGTAGTGTGTTCACAGCATGGTTGGGTTAGGAGCAGAGACAGTAGTGTGTTCACAGCATGGTTGGGTTAGGAGCAGAGACAGTAGTGTGTTCACAGCATGGTTGGGTTAGGAGCAGAGACAGTAGTGTGTTCACAGCATGGTTGGGTTAGGAGCAGAGACAGTTGTGTTCACAGCATGGTTGGTGTTCAGCAGAGACAGTAGTGTGTTCACAGCATGGTTGGGTTAGGAGCAGAGACAGTACTGTGTTCACAGCATGGTTGGGTTAGGAGCAGAGACAGTAGTGTGTTCACAGCATGGTTGGGTTAGGAGCAGAGACAGTAGTGTGTTCACAGCATGGTTGGGTTAGGAGCAGAGGTTTTTTCCTCCCTTCTGTTATGTACATCAGTGAAGATAAACTTAGCTTAGTGTCTAAGAAAATCGGTATTTATTTTTTTGCTTTCAATTTAACTTTCTACGCGTGTAAATAGATAATAGAATAGTGCCTTAATTTTTTATTTGCATTTTATTTTCACTACCGTAAAATTAACAAATCAAGAAAAGCACAATTGAAGTCTGGCGGGTAAATCATACCAAGATTGTTTTTGGCATTATTTTGTTTAGAATAACCACAAGTACAATGCAATAAACAACCCTGACAGTGTGAAAAATGTTGTACAGTGAAGCATGAATGTATCCAAGATTCCTCCACCATTGTCTAAAACCGAAGAAAAGAGTAGAGAGAGACAAGAGGAATTACTACTATATTTCACATGTAACACATCACAACGACAGGGCTTACCAACATGTAACACACCACAACGACAGGGCTTACCAACATGTAACACACCACAACGACAGGGCTTACCAACATGTAACACACCACAACGACAGGGCTTACCAACATGGAACACCACAACAACAGGGCTTACCAACATGTAACACACCACAACGACAGGGCTTACCAACATGGAACACCACAACAACAGGGCTTACCAACATGTAACACACCACAACGACAGGGCTTACCAACATGGAACACATCACAACGACAGGGCTTACCCACATTTAACAAACACCACAACGACAGGGTTTACCAACATGGAAGAAACACCACAACGACAGGGCTTACCCACATTTAACAAACACCACAACGACAGGGTTTACGAACATGGAAGAAACACCACAACGACAGGGCTTACCAACATGTAACACTCCACAACGACAGGGCTTACCAACATGGAAGACACACCACAACAACAGGGCTTTCCTAGGGCTTACCTAATTGTAACAAACACCACAATGACAGGGCTTTCCTAGGGCTTACCTAATTGTAACAAACACAACAATGACAGGGCTTTCCTAGGGCTTACCTAATTGTAACAAATACCACAACGACAGGGCTTTCCTAGGGCTTACCTAATTGTAACAAACACAACAATGACAGGGCTTTCCTAGGGCTTACCTAATTGTAACAAACACAACAATGACAGGGCTTTCCTAGGGCTTACCTAATTGTAACAAACACCACAATGACAGGGCTTTCCCAGGGCTTACCTAATTGTAACAAACACCACAATGACAGGGCTTTCCTAGGGCTTACCTAATTGTAACAAACACAACAATGACAGGGCTTTCCTAGGGCTTACCTAATTGTAACAAACACCACAATGACAGGGCTTTCCTAGGGCTTACCTAATTGTAACAAACACAACAATGACAGGGCTTTCCTAGGGCTTACCTAATTGTAACAAACACCACAATGACAGGGCTTTCCTAGGGCTTACCTAATTGTAACAAACACCACAATGACAGGGCTTTCCTAGGGCTTACCTAATTGTAACAAACACAACAATGACAGGGCTTTCCTAGGGCTTACCTAATTGTAACAAACACAACAACGACAGGGCTTTCCTAGGGCTTACCTAATTGTAACAAACACAACAATGACAGGGCTTTCCTAGGGCTTACCTAATTGTAACAAACACCACAATGACAGGGCTTTCCTAGGGCTTACCTAATTGTAACAAACACAACAATGACAGGGCTTTCCTAGGGCTTACCTAATTGTAACAAACACAACAATGACAGGGCTTACCAAAGCTGTTTTTCACGTCCCTCCTTAGACCACACAGCATGACTACAGAACAGTGCCTGGAGGGTTCTCAGAGCATCCAAAGAAAAATCAAAGAATCAGACACTGGTTGAGGTGTATCTAGCAGAGTCCAGGTGGCGACAGTATGTTTTCAGAGCCTCCAGTTGTATCGAGCAGAGTTTAGAGTACAGATCGTGCAACACAGTCTAAGTCAGTGTGAAGTTCCAGACACCCACTCCCTCCCGTCTTGTGCACCTTCTCCCTCCCTCTCTCTCGCAATCTCTCTTGTCTCTCTCTCCCTCCTCTCTCTCTCTCTCTCCCTCCTCTCTCTCTCTCTCTCACTCTCTCTCTACCTGTCTCTCTTACTCTCTCTCCGTCTCTCTCCCTCTCTCCTCTCTCTCTCCCTGTCCCTCTCTCTCGTCTCCCTCCCACCCTCCCTGTCTCTCTCTCTCAATTCAATTCAGGGGGCTTTTCTCTTTCTCACCCTCTCCAGCCGTACCATTCACCAGGAAGTAGTCCTGCTTCTATGGCTGCACCTCATCATCCCTTATCTTCTCCTCCCATGGACTAGAGGAGATTTATTCTCTCTCTTCATGTGACGCACAAGTCTCTCTCTCTCTCTCTCTCTCTCTCTCTCTCTCTCTCTCACAACAACAGGCTGAAGTAGCTCCTTCACACTCACACCCTGGTTGATTTCAAGCAGATAGGTTTCAAGAAATGCTCCACTGCCTCTGCCACAGAAAGGTTTCCAATGAGCACCATGTCTTCAAGTGTCCTCATGAGACAGGTTCTCTCTCTCTCTCTCTCTCGCTCTCTCTCGCTCTCTCTCTCTCGCTCTCTCTCTCTCTCTCTCTCTCTCTCTCTCTCTCTCGCTCTCTCTCTCTCTCGCTCTCTCTCTCTCGCTCTCTCTCTCTCTCTCTCTCTCTCTCTCTCTCTATATATATATATATATATATACAGTGGGGCAAAAAAGTATTTAGTCAGATGAGAGAGGCCTGTAATGTTCATCATAGGTACACTTCAACTATGACAGACAAAATGAGAAAAAAAATCCAGAAAATCACATTGTAGGATTTTTTATGAATTTATTTGCAAATTATGGTGGAAAATAAGTATAAAAAATAAGTACAAACAAGCAAGATTTCTGGCTCTCAGAGACCTGTAACTTCTTCTTTAAGAGGCTCCTCTGTCCTCCACTCGTTACCTGTATTAATGGCACCTGTTTGAACTTGTTATCAGTATAAAAGACACCTGTCCACAACCTCAAACAGTCACACTCCAAACTCCACTATGGCTAAGACCAAAGAGCTGTCAAACGACACCAGAAACAAAATTGTAGACCTGCACCAGGCTGGGAAGACTGAATCTGCAATAGGTAAGCAGCTTGGTATACTGGTATACATTCTGGTATATCTTCTGGTATACTGGTATATATTCTGGTAAATTGGTATATATTCAGGTATACTGGTATATATTCTGGTATATTGGTATATATTCTGGTATATTGGTATATATTCTGGTATATATTCTGGTATATTGGTATATCTTCTGGTATATTGGTATATATACTGGTATATATTATGGTATACTGGTATATATTCTGGTATATTGGTATATATTCTGGTATATTGGTATATATTCTGGTATATTGGTATATATTCTGATATACTGGTATATATATTATGGTATACTGGTATATATTATGGTATATTGACTAATTTGTTAAGAATTGTTGATGAGTAAAATTGAAAATGAATGACCAGTTAGAACAGGACGAGTCAGACCTGTAGAAGGCTGGACCAGTTAGAACAGGATGAGTCAGACCTGTAGAAGGCTGAACTAGTTAGAACAGGATGAGTCAGACCTGTAGAAGTCTGAACTAGTTAGAACAGGATGAGTCCGACCCGTAGAAGTCTGAACTAGTTAGAACAGGATGAGTCAGACCTGTAGAAGGCTGGATCAGTTAGAACAGGATGAGTCAGACCTGTAGAAGGCTGGACCAGTTAGAACAGGATGAGTCAGACCTGTAGAAGTCTGAACTAGTTAGAACAGGATGAGTTCAGACCTGTAGAAGGCTGGACCAGTTAGAACAGGATGAGTCAGACCCGTAGAAGGCTGGACCAGTTAGAACAGGATGAGTCAGACCCGTAGAAGGCTGGACCAGTTAGAACAGGATGAGTCAGACCTGTAGAAGTCTGAACTAGTTAGAACAGGATGAGTCAGACCTGTAGAAGGCTGCACTAGTTAGAACAGGATGAGTCAGACCTGTAGAAGGCTGAACCAGTTAGAACAGGATGAGTCAGACCCGTAGAAGAATGGACCAGTTAGAACAGGATGAGTCAGACCCGTAGAAGGCTGAACTAGTTAGAACAGGATGAGTTCAGACCTGTAGAAGGCTGAACTAGTTAGAACAGGATGAGTCAGACCTGTAGAAGTCTGAACTAGTTAGAACAGGATGAGTTCAGACCTGTAGAAGGCTGGACCAGTTAGAACAGGATGAGTCAGACCCGTAGAAGGCTGGATCAGTTAGAACAGGATGAGTTCAGACCTGTAGAAGTCTGAACTAGTTAGAACAGGATGAGTCAGACCTGTAGAAGGCTGGACCAGTTAGAACAGGATGAGTCAGACCTGTAGAAGGCTGGACCAGTTAGAACAGGATGAGTCAGACCTGTAGAAGGCTGAACTAGTTAGAACAGGATGAGTTCAGACCTGTAGAAGGCTGCACTAGTTAGAACCAGGATGAGTCAGACCCGTAGAAGGCTGAACTAGTTAGAACAGGATAAGTCAGACCTGTAGAAGGCTGAACTAGTTAGAACAGGATGAGTCAGACCTGTAGAAGGCTGAACTAGTTAGAACAGGATGAGTCAGACCTGTAGAAGGCTGCACTAGTTAGAACAGGATGAGTCAGACCCGTAGAAGGCTGCACTAGTTAGAACAGGATGAGTCAGACCTGTAGAAGGCTGGACCAGTTAGAACAGGATGAGTCAGACCCGTAGAAGGCTGGACCAGTTAGAACAGGATGAGTCAGACCCGTAGAAGGCTGGACCAGTTAGAACAGGATGAGTCAGACCTGTAGAAGGCTGGACCAGTTAGAACAGGATGAGTCAGACCCGTAGAAGGCTGGACCAGTTAGAACAGGATGAGTCAGACCCGTAGAAGGCTGGACCAGTTAGAACAGGATGAGTCAGACCTGTAGAAGGCTGGACCAGTTAGAACAGGATGAGTCAGACCTGTAGAAGGCTGGACCAGTTAGAACAGGATGAGTCAGACCTGTAGAAGGCTGGAGTTAGAACAGGATGAGTCAGACCTGTAGAAGGCTGGACCAGTTAGAACAGGATGAGTCAGACCTGTAGAAGGCTGGACCAGTTAGAACAGGATGAGTCAGACCCGTAGAAGGCTGGACAGTTAGAACAGGATGAGTCAGACCTGTAGAAGGCTGGACCAGTTAGAACAGGATGAGTCAGACCTGTAGAAGGCTGGACCAGTTAGAACAGGATGAGTCAGACCTGTAGAAGGCTGGACCAGTTAGAACAGGATGAGTCAGACCTGTAGAAGGCTGGACCAGTTAGAACAGGATGAGTCAGACCTGTAGAAGGCTGGACCAGTTAGAACAGGATGAGTCAGACCTGTAGAAGTCTGAACTAGTTAGAACAGGATGAGTCAGACCCATAGAAGGCTGAACTAGTTAGAACAGGATGAGTCCGACCTGTAGAGGTCTGAACTAGTTAGAACAGGATGAGTCAGACCTGTAGAAGGCTGAACTAGTTAGAACAGGATGAGTCAGACCTGTAGAAGTCTGAACTAGTTAGAACAGGATGAGTCAGACCCGTAGAAGGCTGGATCAGTTAGAACAGGATGAGTCAGACCCGTAGAAGGCTGGATCAGTTAGAACAGGATGAGTCAGACCCGTAGAAGGCTGGACTAGTTAGAACAGGATGAGTCAGACCTGTAGAAGTCTGAACTAGTTAGAACAGGATGAGTCAGACCCGTACCCGAGGCTGGATCAGTTAGAACAGGATGAGTCAGACCTGTAGAAGTCTGGACTAGTTAGAACAGGATGAGTCAGACCCGTAGAAGGCTGAATCAGTTAGAACAGGATGAGTCAGACCTGTAGAAGTCTGAACTAGTTAGAACAGGATGAGTCAGACCCGTAGAAGGCTGGATCAGTTAGAACAGGATGAGTCAGACCTGTAGAAGTCTGAACTAGTTAGAACAGGATGAGTCAGACCCGTAGAAGGCTGAACTAGTTAGAACAGGATGAGTCAGACCTGTAGAAGTCTGAACTAGTTAGAACAGGATGAGTCAGACCCGTAGAAGGCTGGATCAGTTAGAACAGGATGAGTCAGACCTGTAGAAGGCTGGACCAGTTAGAACAGGATGAGTCAGACCCGTAGAAGGCTGGAACTAGTTAGAACAGGATGAGTCAGACCTGTAGAAGGCTGGACCAGTTAGAACAGGATGAGTCAGACCTGTAGAAGGCTGGACCAGTTAGAACAGGATGAGTCTGACCTGTAGAAGGCTGGACCAGTTAGAACAGGATGAGTCAGACCTGTAGAAGGCTGGACCAGTTAGAACAGGATGAGTCAGACCCGTAGAAGGCTGGACCAGTTAGAACAGGATGAGTTCAGACCTGTAGAAGGCTGGACTAGTTAGAACAGGATGAGTCAGACCCGTAGAAGGCTGGACTAGTTAGAACAGGATGAGTCAGACCTGTAGAAGGCTGCACTAGTTAGAACAGGATGAGTTCAGACCCGTAGAAGGCTGGACTAGTTAGAACAGGATGAGTCAGACCCGTAGAAGGCACTGTAAAGCATTTTCCATACCAAGCGGTGATGCAGCCAGTCAAGATGCTCTCAATGGTGCCGCTGTAGAACTTTTCGAACCCATTTGAGGGCCCATACCAAATCTTTTCAGCCTCCTGAGGCGGGATAACACTATTACAGAACATTGATGGTGACGCCATAATGACGTCATTGCAACCAGTTTTGCCCCCTGGGGAGTTTGCTTTCCTTCCTTCACGTACCTAAAAGATGATTCATTGGGTAACTTATGTCTTCACTAAGGTGTCTATTAAAACCTAAAATAGGGACACGGGGTAAATAGTGATTATCGGAACGGTTCAATATGTTATCGTTGTAGATTGCACCCTAAGTGATATTCCATCACCATTGAAATGGAAAGAAACCTCTTCTTATGAGACAGAATAAAATGGCGTCATTGTAACTAGGTCATAGAGACAGCCCTTCTTTGAGTGGTTTCTTCTTATTTTCCTCATCTTATAGCCTTTCATCCTTCTTTGAGTGTGTGTGTGTGTGTGTGTGTGTGTGTGTGTGTGTGTGTGTGTGTGTGTGTGTGTGTGTGTGTGTGCGTGCGTGCTTGCGTGTGTGTGTGTGTTGGGCATCCTATACTTTAGTATCTTGCCACGGCAACAGCCACGAACAGTGACTGGTGTAAGAAGTGTTCTTTTCCTTTATGGTGCTTGGTGAGTCTCTGGAGAGATTCTAATGAGTGACTCATCCTGATGGTTACAAAATGATGATGATGATGGCCTCAGAGGAACACTGCCCACACACATCAGCATTCAGGGTCCAATTCATTAGTGAACACGTAGCAAAAATGTTTCAAATTAAAATAAACAGAGGACAAATGTTCTTCTATTTGGTGTCTCACAAACTGGGGTGGCAGGTAGCATAGTGGTTAGAGCGTTGGGCCAGTCGGCAGGTAGCATAGTGGTTAGAGCGTTGGGCCAGTCGGCAGGTAGCATAGTGGTTAGAGCGTTGGGCCAGTCGGCAGGTAGCATAGTGGTTAGAGCGTTGGGCCAGTCGGCAGGTAGCATAGTGGTTAGAGCGTTGGGCCAGTCGGCAGGTAGCATAGTGGTTAGAGCGTTGGGCCAGTCGGCAGGTAGCATAGTGGTTAGAGCGTTGGGCCAGTCGGCAGGTAGCATAGTGGTTAGAGCGTTGGGCCAGTCGGTCGGTGGTTAGGTAGCATAGTGGTTAATGCGTGGTGCCAGTCGGCAGTTAGCATAGTGGTTAGAGCGTTGGGCCAGTCGGCAGGTAGCATAGTGGTTAGAGCGTTGGGCCAGTCGGCAGGTAGCATAGTGGTTAGAGCGTTGGGCCAGTCGGCAGGTAGCACAGTGGTTAGAGTGTTGGGCCAGTCGGCAGGTAGCATAGTGGTTAGAGTGTTGGGCCAGTCGACAGGTAGCATAGTGGTTAGAGCGTTGGGCCAGTAACCCAAAGGTTACTGGATCGAATCCCTGAGCTGACAAGGTCAAAATCTGTTGTTCTACCCCTGGACAAGGCAGTTAACCCACTGTTCCCCGGTAGGCCGTCATTGTAAATAAGAATTTGTTCTTAACTGACTTGCCTAGTTAGGTTAAAAAATATGACCCAGTTAGCTTATGAGGCTAGAGCCAGTAGGCCAATCGGCTTCCCTGACCATGTGACCTGACCCTTAACTTCAGAACACTGGGCATCACTAGAACTGGAAAGTGTTCCTTCCCTGACCAGGAAGTCCTGACCCTTAACTTCAGAACACTGGGCATCACTAGAAATGGAAAGTGTTCCTTCCCTGACCATGTGACCTGACCCTTAACTTAAGAATACTGGATTTGGAAAGTACCTTATACCTCTCACAATCGATCTTATCTTTAACTTCTGCATCTTTCTGTGTGGAGAGATTATGGAGTGACACAATATAGAAGAGCATCAACCTGCTAGCAAATGAATAAGGGGCTAAGAAATCTATTTAAAATACAACCAAGTAATAAATGACTGAATGGCTTCCAGACCATGATTGGCACCATGGAGTTCAATACATTCAACAGCTACTATAAAGCTATAAGGGATAAAAACGATTTTATTAAACGTCAAGCCAAGTCATTAAAAAAAGCAAAACAAATCCTTCAACATAGTATTGTCCTGGTTCACAGTCCCTGCTGTTGCTGTTCACACACTGCACACAAATAATGCACACTGCACACTACACACACAAATAATGCACACTACACACACACACACACACACTACACACACACACGCACACGCGCACACACACACACACACACAGCTCTCCTTTAACTAAGTGTCTTGCTACGAGACGTTGTGATATAGAGGAATAGCCATTAGAGAATCAGCAGGTTTCCCATAAGCTTCCACAATCACAGGCAGGCTGCTGCACTTGAAATGCAAATTGCTGTCCTCTAAAAAGCTGTTCTCTCTCTCTCTCTCTCTCTCAATTCAAAGGGCTTTATTGGCATGGGAAACATATGTGAACATTGCTAAAGCAACTGAAATAGACAATAAACAAAAGTGGAATAAACAATACAAAATGAACAATAAACATTACAATCACAAAAGTTCCAAAGGAATATAGGCACATCAAAAAGCAGTTCTCTCTCCCTTTATCTCTCTCTCACACACACTCCCACTCTCTCTCTCCCAATCCCCCTCTGCCTCTCTCTCATCCCCTCTCTCTCCCAAATACCCTCTCTGCCTCTCTCATCCCCTCTCTCTCCCAATCCCCCTCTCTCTCTCTCTCATCCCCTCTCTCCCAATCCCCCCCTCTCTCTCGCACTCCCCCTCTCTCTCTCTCTCTCTCTCTCTCTCTCTCTCTCCCACTCCCCCTCTCTCTCATCCCCTCTCTCTCCCACTCCCCTCCCTCTCTCTCTCCCCACTCCCCCTCTCTCTCATCCCCTCTCTCTCCCACTCCCCTCCCTCTCTCTCCTCTCTCTCCCACTCCCCTCCCTCTCTCTCCTCTCTCCCCCCCACTCCCCTCTCTCTCTCCCCACTCCCCCTCTCTCTCTCTCTCCCCTCCCCCTCTCTCATCATCCCTCTCTCTCCCACTCCCCTCCCTCTCTCTCCTCTCTCCCCCACTCCCCCTCTCTCTCCCTCTCTCTCTACAAAAAGCTGTTCTCTCTCTCCCACTCCCTCTCTCTCTCTCATCCCCTCTCTCTCCCACTCCCCCCTCTCTCTCTCTCTCTCTCCCACTCCCCTCTCCCTCTCTCCCCTCTCCCCTCTCTCTCTCTCCCTCTCATCTCTCTGCCACCCCCCACTCTCTCATTCCTCTAAAATGAGGGGTTCTGCATGGAGCATGGTGTACATCTTTCATTCTCTCTCTCCTCTACACAAAGCCTTGACATAATGGGGCCACATAACAGCATAACAGCATAATGGGGCCACATAACAGCATCATTTGTAGTTTGTTTTGCTTAGTTGCCCTTGTTTGATCATTTTGGAGACAGTAGTAAACAGTAGTCTTATCGGCTGTGTACCGTACAACAGGTCAACGCCCTCTGAAAGGCAGGAGAGGAGACAGGATGAGGTGTAACTGATGTAGGATCTTAATTTGGTCACCCTGTTGCAGGATAACATAAAGAGCCTTCGAAAGTCTAAAGTTTATCATTTGTAGGAGTTGAAAAATGTATCAACCGCTACAAAAAAAAAAGGTTGTCCATTAATCTGTGTTGTCTGTTCACACTGCTATGCTTTATCTTCACCAGGTCGCAGTTGCAAATGAGAACTTGTTCTCAACTAGCCTACCTGGTTAAATAAAGGTGAAATAAAAAAATAAAAATAAATTATAATCCACATAACAATTGACATTTCCTGTTGCTGCAGGATTATTTTCCTGCTGTGTGAAACTGGCTCAAATTAAGATTTGACATCTGTAGATTTATTGAGTTTACTAGGTACTATTTGTCTACCTGTCTGTCTAGTAGACTATTCTATTTGTCATATTGAACAGTAGTATAGATCAAAGCTCAACACAAATCCCAATACAACAGGTCAAAACTAAATCAAATCAAATTTTATTGGTCAAATACACATATTTAGCAGGTGTTATTGCGGGTGTAGCGAAATGCTTGTGTTCCTAGCTCCAACAGTGCAGTAATATCTAACAATCTAACAGTCTCCTGAGGGGGAAAAGGTGTTGTCGTCTCTTCACGACTGTCTTGGTGTGTTTGGACCATGATAGTTTGTTGGTGATGTGGACACCAAGGAACTTGAAACTCTCGACCCGCTCCACTACAGCCCTGTCGATGTTAATGGGGGCCTGTTCTGCCCTCCTTTTCCTGTAGTCCACAATCAGCTCCTTTGTCTTGATCACATTGAGGGAGAAGATGTTGTCCTGGCACCACACTGCTAGGTCTCTGATCTCCTCCCTATAGGTTGTCTCATCGTTATTGGTGATCAGGCCTATCACTGTTGTGTCGTCAGCAAACTTGATGATGATGTTGGAGTCGTACTTGGCCACGCAGTCATGAGTGAACAGGGGACTAAGCAAGCAGCCCTGAGGGGCCCCAGTGTTGAAGATCAGAGTGGCAGATGTGTCAATGTTATTATTTGACCCTGATGGTCATCTTGGCCATAGCCTGGTTCCTCTCTAGGTTTCTTCCTAGATTCTGGCCCTTCTAGGGAGTTTTTCCTTGCCACCGTGCTTCTACACCTGCATTGCTTGCTGTTTGGGGTTTTAGGCTGGGTTTCTGTACAGCACTTTGTGACATCAGCTGATGTAAGTAGGGCTATATAAATACATTTGATTGATTGATTGATGTGTTGTTGCCTACCCTTACCACCTGGGGGCAGCCCTTCAGGAGGTCCAGGATCCAGTTGCAGAGGAAGGGGTTTAGTCCCAGGGTCCTGAGCTTAGTGATGAGCTTTGAGGGCACTATGGTGTTGAATGCTGAGCTGTAGTCAATGAATAGTATTCTCACATAGATGTTGTTTTTGTCCAGATGGGAAAGGGCAGCGTGAAGTGCGATTGAAATTGAGTCATCTGTGGATCTGTAGGGGCAGTATGCGAATTTGAGTGAGTCTAGATTTCCATATGGCCTACTTCATAAACAGTAGTATAGATTAAAGCTATGCCTTAGAGCAAGGTTTCAAAACTGGGAGCCTGCAGGCTAAAATAGGTGGTTTCATTTGGCCCCCCAAGTTTTCTGAGTAAACATAATTTTTTACTTTTTTTGTGTGTGGGATTTTCATTGTCGGACATAAACAACTCTAAAAAAAACTAATTCAAGAAATCTGTTCCAATGTATTCCCACGCTTTATGAAGAGACACGACATGATCGTATACAAATGAAAGCAAGGTTTGAAATTATTATATTTTAGTCAAACATAATATCTTGGGGCTCCCGAATGGTGCAGCGGTCTAAGGCACTGCATCTCAGTGCATGAGGCATCACTATAGACACCCTGGTTTGAATCCAGGCTGTATCACAACCGGCTGTGATTGGGAGTCCCATAGGGCAGTGCACAATTGGCCCAGCGTCGTTCGGTTTCGGCCGGGGTAGGCCGTCATTGCAAATAATAATTTGTTCTTAACCGACTTGCCTAGATAAATAAAGGTTAAAAAATGAAATGAATATATTTGGGCTTCTTGTGGTCAATGTGCAAACTACAAATAATTTGGAACTATGTTCCGGCCCCCCGACGATCTGCTCAAGAAAAAAATCAGATAGAAGATATGCCCTAGGGCCTACTTTATGAAAAGTAGTAGAGATAGAAGATATGCCCTATGGCCTACTATATTCATAGTAGTAGAGATAGAAGATATGCTCTAGGGCCTACTATATCAATAGTAGTAGAGATAGAAGATATGCCCTATGGCCTACTATATTCAAAGTAGTAGAGATAGAAGATATGCCCTATGGCCTACTATATTCAAAGTAGTAGAGATAGAAGATATGCCCGAGGGCCTACTATATTCATAGTAGTAGAGATAGAAGACATGCCCTAGGCCCACCTGTTAACAGTATTAGAGATAGAAGATATGCCCTAGGGCCTACTATATTAACAGTAGTAACAGTATTAGATTGACAGTATAAAATAAAAGCTATGCCCTAAGGCCTACTATATTAACAGTAGTAGAGATAGAAGACATGCCCTAGGCCCACCTGTTAACAGTATTAGAGATAGAAGATATGCCCTAGGGCCTACTATATTAACAGTAGTAGAGATAGAAGATATGCCCTAAGGCCTACTATATTGACAGTATTAGAGAGAAAAGCTATGCCCTAAGGCCTACTATATTAACAGTAGTAGAGATAAAAGATATGCCCTAAGGCCTACTATATTAACAGTAGTAGAGATAGAAGATATGCCCTAGGGCCTACTATATTAACAGTAGTAGAGATAGAAGATATGCCCTAGGGCCTACTATATTAACAGTAGTAGAGATAGAAGATATGCCCTAGGGCCTACTATATCAATAGTAGTAGAGATAGAAGATATGCCCTAAGGCCTACTATATTAACAGTATTAGAGAGAAAAGCTATGGCCTAGAGGCAGGGGTATTCAACTCTGACCCTACGAGGTCTGAAGTCTGCTGGTTTTCTGTACTACCTGATAATTAATTGCACACACACACCTGGTGTCCCAGATCTAAATCAGTCCCTGATTACAAGGAAACAAAGAAAAACTATAGTGGAACTGGCTTGGAGGTCCAGAGTTGAGTTCGAGGGCCCTAGGGCCTACTTTTTTTCATACTTACCATTCATCTCCACAGCCCGTCTAGAATACCTGTCTGTGTGGGCCTTGTCTTAAATTACCACTGTCATGTTTTGAGATGGGCAACCTGTTTCCTTCTACAGTAACACCTCACATAGATGCACGCACACACACTCACTCATATTAACTTGACAGATTAATTATCTCACTCTCTTCGCTCAATTGGGGCGGCAGGTAGCCTAGTGGTTAGAGGCAGGTAGCCTAGTGGTTAGAGGCAGGTAGCCTAGTGGTTAGAGGCAGGTAGCCTAGTGGTTAGAGGCATGTGGTTAGCAGGTAGCCTAGTGGTTAGAGGCAGGTAGCCTAGTGGTTAGTAGCCTAGTGGTTAGGCATGTAGCCTAGTGGTTAGAGCGTTGGGTTATAGAAACAGGTAGCCTAAGAGGCAGGTTGCTAGATCAAATGGTTAGAGGCAGGTAGCCTCAAGCTGACCTAAGGAAAAACTGAAAGGTTGCTAGATCAAATCCTCAAGCTGACAAGGAAAAAATCTGTCGTTCTGCCCGTTTAACAAGGTAGTTAACCCACTGTTCCTAGGCCATCATTGTAAATAAGAATTTGTTCCTAACTAACTTGTCTAGATAAATAAAGGATACAACTTCTATTTTTAAAACATTGTCTGGCTGATATAACAACACTATAGAAGTGATGATGTACTGTACTTTCAAAGGTGCTCAGATATAGTTTGGGTAATGGAATTTAAATATTTGACCTTGCTTATGCCAGAATCTTTGGAAGGAATTAGATAAATTAACAAAAACAGACCCCATGCACTCCCAAACGCAGTAGAGCTGTGCTCTGGTTCCAAGGGTTTCAGCAAGCCTCCCCTGTACACTCTATGGTATGCATATGACTGCTAATAATCTAGTAATAATCTAATAATCTAGTAATCTCTTGTGATAAGAGAGCACATGATACAAAACACAGAACGGACAGCATAGTATCTGCTTGTTGGGCTTGTACTGACCACCAAATTCTGATACATTTTTTTTTAAGTCAGGAACACATGGTCAAAAAAAAAAAAACTAGAGAATTTACTGCATACCTCAATTGCTAGGCCTACCAAGATTTAATTGACGTAAGCATGCCATGTGTCTACGGTGTAACTATGATATATCTGACTGAGAAACGAGTTGGCAAAAGGAGATAAGACTAATGAATTAAAGATCTGAAAGACTTGGTTTAGTAAAGTTAATTCTCTGATCGGATTCAATGCAGCAAGGCTTGACTGATTTAAGTCTTGCACCATCCTCTGAAAATGCCTTGTTCTCATCAAGGCATGTCATCACACCCCGTTGTAGGATTCTCATAGATGGATATATAATATAATATAATAATCATTGCATAGCCACAAATAGCCTGTAGCGGGTGATTGGGTGAAAATCAAGAGCTCAACAAGTTTTGGAACTTGTTCTTTAAGTCAGCGGTGTAAAGTATTTGAGTAAAAATACTTTGAAGTACTACTTAAGAAGTGTTTTGAGGGAATCTGTACTTTAGTATTTATATATATATATATATATTTTACAACTTTTACTTCACTACATTCTTTAAAAAATGTATATGTACTTTTTACATACATTTTCCATGACACCCAAAAGTACTTGTTACATTTTGAATATCCAGGACAGCAATATGGTCCAATTAATGCACCTATCAATATAACACATTCTCAGCACTACAGTCTCTGATCTGGCGGACTCACTAAACACCAAAACTGTGTTTGTAAAGGACGTCTGAGAGTTGGAGTGTTCCCTTGTCTGTCCATGAATAAAAATTGTAATCAAAATTGTGCCGTCTGGTTAGTTTAATATAAGACATTTGATGTATCGCATTTACGTTTACTTTGTACTTATACTCAAGTATGATAATTGAGTACTTTTTCCACCACGGTACTTAAGTACATTTAAAAGCAGATATTTTAAGACTTTTACTCAAGTAAAATTTCACTGGGTGACTTTTCCTTGTGTCACATTCTATTAACTATCTTTACTTTTACTCAAGTATAACCATTGGGTACTTTTTCCACTGCTGCTCAATATAGCTTCTAATTCTGGGGAGAGAATCAGGTTGTACGCAGCAACTGGTCTCAGTCTATACCTGTTAACAGTAGCATTACTCTCTCTCGTTCTCTCCATCTCTCCTTCTCTCTCTCTCTCTCTCTCTCTCTCTCTCTCTCCCCATCTCTCTCTCTGTCTTTCTCTCTCCAGCTCTCTCGCTCTCCCTTTCTCTCTCTCTCTTGCTCTCTTGCTCTCTCTCTCTCTCTCTCTCAATCTCTCTCTCTCTCAACTCTCTCCAAAGTAAAACAGCTCCAGTCTCTTTCAAATAGTTCCATTTAACAACAGTTGTTCCTCTTCCTTGTGATTTGTGACATAAAACAAGCTGTGGTTCAGTGCTCATCGTCAACAGATGCCCCTTTCAAAATATGGCTTTAAAGTAATTAATTGATGTCTCTTTAAGAGAGACATTTTCACACAGCTTAAACAATAAATAGTGCCAGTAAAAGTCCATTGAATGAATCCCAAACTGACTCAACTGGTTCACAAGACGTAATAGGAGGGGGGGAACTACTCTGTACCTGTAATTAGAGTCTGCTGTGTTGAGATTAAAGATCAATTTACTGCCCTCCCAGGTCTAATGGTCTGGACCCAGAATGCCTGAATGTGGTGAGAGGCCTCATCATTCCCCTTCACCACACCTTAATAGGATATACTGCAGCAGTCCATTGCTCTATAGCAGTCCATTGTTCTATAGCAGGCCATTGCTCTACAGTAGTCCATTGTTCTATAGCAGGCCATTGCTCTACAGTAGTCCATTGTTCTATAGCAGGCCATTGCTCTACAGTAGTCCATTGTTCTATAGCAGGCCATTGCTCTACAGTAGTCCATTGCTCTATAGCAGTCCATTGCTCTACAGTAGTCCATTGCTCTATAGCAGTCCATTGCTCTATAACAGTCCATTGCTCTGTAGCAGGCCATTGCTCTGTAGCAGTCCATTGCTCTGTAGCAGTCCATTGCTCTGTAGCAGTCCATTGCTCTGTAGCAGTCCATTGCTCTATAGTAGTCCATTGCTCTATAACAGGCCATTGCTCTGTAGCAGTCCATTGCTCTATAGCAGTCCATTGCTCTATAGCAGTCCATTGTTCTGTAGCAGTCCATTGCTCTGTAGCAGTCCATTGCTCTGTAGCAGTCCATTGCTCTATAGCAGTCCATTGCTCTGTAGCAGTCCATTGCTCTGTAGCAGTCCATTGCTCTGTAGCAGTCCATTGCTCTGTAGCAGTCCATTGCTCTGTAGCAGTCCATTGCTCTACAGTAGTCCATTGCTCTATAACAGGCCATTGCTCTGTAGCAGTCCATTGCTCTACAGTAGTCCATTGCTCTATAACAGGCCATTGCTCTGTAGCAGTCCATTGCTCTATAGCAGTCCATTGCTCTATAGCAGTCCATTGTTCTATAGCAGTCCATTGCTCTGTAGCAGTCCATTGCTCTGTAGCAGTCCATTGCTCTATAACAGTCCATTGCTCTGTAGCAGTCCATTGCTCTATAACAGTCCATTGCTCTATAACAGTCCATTGCTCTATAACAGTCCATTGCTCTGTAGCAGTCCATTGCTCTGTAGCAGTCCATTGCTCTGTAGCAGTCCATTGCTCTGCAGCAGTCCATTGCTCTATAACAGTCCATTGCTCTGTAGCAGTCCATTGCTCTGTAGCAGTCCATTGCTCTGTAGCAGTCCATTGCTCTACAGCAGTCCATTGCTCTATAGCAGTCCATTGCTCTATAACAGTCCATTGCTCTATAACAGTCCATTGCTCTGTTTAACTGTAAAGCCTTCTGTACCATAGAATAGGTCAATATCTTGAGTTGTGGCAGGGCAGGTTAAATAATGGGTAGCCGTAACCCATAGACATATAACAAATATACTATAGACTGTAATAGATTAGATAGATAGACAACAATATAGAGATATTTATAGATTATTATTACAGAGATAGACAACAATATAGAGATATTTATAGATTATATAGATAGACAACAATATAGAGAGTTATAGATTATTATTACAGAGATAGACAACAATATTTAGATAGTTATAGATTATTGTTATATAGATAGTTATAGATTATTGTTATATAGATAGTTATAGATTATTATTACAGAGATAGACACCAATATAGAGATAGATAGTAACATATTATTATAGAGCTAGACAACAATATAGATAGATAGTTATAGATTATTTTTATAGAGAGAGATAGATAGTTCTAGATTATTACTATCGAAATAGACAACAATATAGAGATAGATAGTTCTAGATTATTTGTATAGAGATAGATAATAATATAAAGATAGATAGTTCTAGATTATTAAAATCAATTTACCTCCCTCCCAGTTGTAATGGTCTGGACCCAGATGGACGACGCGGTGTGGAGTACCTAGATACAGCCCTTAATATACCACGGCTAAGGGCTGTTCTTAAGCACGACGCAACGGGGAGTGCCAGGATACAGCCCTTAATATACCACGGCTAAGGGCTGTTCTTAAGCACGACGCAACGGGGAGTGCCAGGATACAGCCCTTAATATACCACGGCTAAGGGCTGTCCTTAAGCACGACGCAACGGGGAGTGCCTGGATACAGCCCTTAGCCGTGGTATATTGGCCATTTATTCTTACTGCTTTAATTACTTTGGTAACCAGTTTCTAATAGCAATAAGACACCTCGGGGGTTTGTGGTATATGGCCAATATATCACGGCTAAAGGCTGTGTCCAGGACCATTGTGTCGTGCTTAAGAACAGCCTTTAGCCGTGATATATTGGCCATATACCACAAACCCCCGAAGTGCCTTATTGCTATTATAAACTGGTTACCAATGTAATTAGAGCAGTACAAATAACATTTTTATCATACCCGTGGCTGTCAGCCAATCAACATTCAGGGCTCGAACCACCCAGTTTATAATCTATGTTATATCATTAGACAATGTGACATTCTGTTCCTCAACATATCCAACACTAGCTTTTTTGACAATGAAAGGGAAAAGGGAAAATGGGGGATACCGAGTCAATTGCACAACTCTGAAGACCGTAGGTGTTGGCAAGACAGCCGCATTACATGAATAAACGGGTTAACTGATAATGACGACTCTTTCAGAAGAAACGTACTAGTTTGACATTAAACACAGTAGGCGGTATGGTACATCTCTCTTGCTGTTAGTACATTTGTTTTGCCCATCTGACCATACAGGCCACAGGCGAGTACTGTACCGTACAGAGATCCAAACACTTCAAAGAATGTCCCCGGTACCTCTTTCTTTCAAGCCCTTCACGGCACAGCTCCTCAGCTCTCAGCTGGGAGTACGCAGCCCGCTGAGACACAGTACACGGAACGAAACTCATGTAGGTTTCACTCTTTATCTGCAAACACTTTATCAGAGAGAAGCAGCCAGAGGAAACTTCTCCTGCCATATCCTCATTCTATCCTCTCAGAGAATAGGTAATACACTCTAACCATGCGGTGAGCAGAGTCAGCTTTTAACTCGTATTATTTAACTAGACAAGTCCGTCAAGAAGAAATTCTTATTTTACAATGACGGCCTACCCCACCCAAACCCTCGCATACCACGGCCAAACCCTCCCCTACCACGGCCAAACCCCCTCCTGCCACGGCCAAACCCTCCCCTACCCTGGCCAAACCCTCCCCTACCCTGGCCAAACCCTCCCCTACCCCACCCAAACCCTCCCCTACCACGGCCAAACCCTCCCTACCTTGGCCAAACCCTACCCTACCCCTCCCAAACCCTCCCTACCCAGGCCAAACCCTCCACTAACCTGGATGAAGCTTGGCCAATTATGCGCCGCCCTATGGGACTCCCGATCACGGCCTGTTGTGATACAGCCCGGGATCAAACCAGGGTCTGTAGTGACGCCTCTAACACTGATATGGAGTGCCTTAGACCTCTGCTCCACTCGGGAGCCAAACATTATTATTATCTAACCTGATGCCTATTCACTTTTACCATGTCTTCATGTACATATCTACCTCAAATGCCTGCATTGTTGTGAAGGGCTTGAAAGTAAGCATTTCACGTTAAAGCCTGAGCATTTCACAGTAAAGCCTGAGCATTTCACGGTAAAGCCTGAGCATTTCACAGTAAAGCCTGAACATTTCACAGTAAAGCCTGAGCATTTCACAGTAAAGCCTGAGCATTTCACAGTAAAGCCTGAGCATTTCACAGTAAAGCCTGGCATTTCACAGTAAAGCCTGAGCATTTCACAGTAAAGCCTGAGCATTTCACGGTAAAGCCTGAGCATTTCACGGTCAAAGCCTGAGCATTTCACAGTAAAGCCTGAGCATTTCACGGAAAGCCTGAGCATTTCACAGTAAAGCCTGAGCATTTCATTATCTAAAGCCTGAGCATTTCACAGTAAAGCCTGAGCATTTCACAGTAAAGCCTGAGCATTTCACAGTAAAGCCTGAGCATTTCACGGTAAAGCCTGAGCATTTCACAGTAAAGCCTGAGCATTTCACAGTAAAGCCTGAGCATTTCACGGTAAAGCCTGAGCATTTCACGGTAAAGCCTGAGCATTTCACGGTAAAGCCTGAGCATTTCACAGTAAAGCCTGAGCATTTCACAGTAAAGCCTGAGCATTTCACAGTAAAGCCTGAGCATTTCACAGTAAAGCCTGAGCATTTCACAGTAAAGCCTGAGCATTTCACAGTAAAGCCTGAGCATTTCACAGTAAAGCCTGAGCATTTCACAGTAAAGCCTGAGCATTTCACAGTACAGCTTGTACTTGGTGCAAGTGACAAATAACGTTTGATTTGATTTAATTTCACTTTACCAGTAACTAGGACCTCACCAGGTAACTGTCAGATGTAACACTTTACGAAACAGAAAACGTAAAATGTGTCCACACACCAGTTATATTCACATATTGAATCGACAGATGGGATCTACAGGTGTGATAGAGAAGCCTTGTAACCAGCCCTAAAGAGGCAGACCTAGCCTGGCAGAGTGTAACCAGCCCTAAAGAGGCAGACCTAGCCTGGCAGAGTGTAAAGCCTAAAGAGGCAGACCTTGGCAGAGTGTAACCAGCCCTAAAGAGGCAGACCTAGCCTGGCAGAGTGAACAGCCCTAAAGACGCAGACCTTGGCAGAGTGTAACCAGCCCTAAAGAGGCAGACCTAGCCTGGCAGAGTGTAACCAGCCCTAAAGAGGCAGACCTGCCTGGCAGAGTGTAACCAGCCCTAAAGAGGCAGACCTAGCCTGGCAGAGTGTAACCAGCCCTAAAATGCAGACCTAGCCTGGCAGAGTGTAATTCAGCCCTAAAGAGGCAGACCTAGCCTGGCAGAGTGTAACCAGCCCTAAAGAGGCAGACCTAGCCTGGCAGAGTGTAACCAGCCCTAAAGAGGCAGACCTAGCCTGGCAGAGTGTAACCAGCCCTAAAGAGGCAGACCTAGCCTGGCAGAGTGTAACCAGCCTAAAGAGGCAGACCTAGCCTGGCAGAGTGTAACCAGCCCTAAAGAGGCAGACCTAGCCTGGCAGAGTGTAACCAGCCCTAAAGAGGCAGACCTAGCCTGGCAGAGTGTAACCAGCCCTAAAGAGGCAGACCTAGCCTGGCAGAGTGTAACCAGCCCTAAAGAGGCAGACCTAGCCTGGCAGAGTGTAACCAGCCCTAAAGAGGCAGACCTAGCCTGGCAGAGTGTAACCAGCCCTAAAGAGGCAGACCTAGCCTGGCAGAGTGTAATCAGCCCTAAAGAGGCAGACCTAGCCTGGCAGAGTGTAATCAGCCCTAAAGAGGCAGACCTAGCCTGGCAGAGTGTAATCAGCCCTAAAGAGGCAGACCTAGCCTGGCAGAGTGTAACAGCCCTAAAAGGCAGACCTAGCCTGGCAGAGTGTAACCAGCCCTAAAGAGGCAGCCCTAGCCTGGCAGAGTGTAACTAGCCCTAAAAAGACAGACCTAGCCTGGCAGAGTGTAACCAGCCCTAAAAAGGCAGCCCTAGCCTGGCAGAGTGTAACCAGCCCTAAAGAGGCAGACCTAGCCTGGCAGAGTGTAACCAGCCCTAAAAGGCAGACCTAGCCTGGCAGAGTGTAACCAGCCCTAAAGAGGCAGACCTAGCCTGGCAGAGTGTAACCAGCCCTAAAAAGGCAGACCTAGCCTGGCAGAGTGTAACTAGCCCTAAAAAGGCAGACCTAGCCTGGCAGAGTGTAACCAGCCCTAAAAAGGCAGACCTAGCCTGGCAGTGTTCAACTACAGAAATGCACATCATGGGGGACACAGAGACCTAAAACATATTCAGATGTCAAAAATCGCTGAAGTTGGAGACTTTTATCTCCCTCACCAACTTCAAACATCTGCTATCTGAGCAGCTAACCGATCGCTGCAGCTGTACATAGTCTATCGGTAAATAGCCCACCCATTTTTACCTACCTCATCCCCATAGTGTTTTTATTTATTTACTTTTCTGCTCTTTTGCACACCAATATCTCTACCTGTACACGACCATCTGATCATTTATCACTCCAGTGTTATTAATCTGCAAAATTGTAATTATTCGCCTACCTCCTCATGCCTTTTGCACACAATGTATATAGACTCCCCTTTTTTTCTACTGTGTTATTGACTTGTTAATTGTTTATTCCATGTGTAACTCTGTGTTGTCTGTTCACACTGCTATGCTTTATCTTGGCCAGGTCGCAGTTGCAAATGAGAACTTGTTCTCAACTAGCCTACCTGGTTAAATAAAGGTGTTCTCAACTAGCCTACCTGGTTAAATAAAGGTGTTCTCAACTAGCCTACCTGGTTAAATAAAGGTGTTCTCAACTAGCCTACCTGGTTAAATAAAGGTGTTCTCAACTAGCCTACCTGGTTAAATACAGGTGTTCTCAACTGGCCTACCTGGTTAAATAAAGGTGAAATAAAAATAAAACAAATAAAAAAGGGACACAATGACACAGTTCCATGTAACACCAGCAGCACTGTTAAAAACCTCTGCGAATTTTCGCAGCTTTTTGTTAAAAATCGCGCAACATTTCAGCGTCCTGCTACTCATGCCAGGAATATAGTCTATGCATATGATAAGTGTGTGTGTATAGAAAACACCCTGAAGTCTCTAAAACTGGTTAAATCGTGTCTGTGGCTAGAACATAACGTGTTTAGGAGTCAAAATCCTTCAAAAAACTGCTCACCCAAAACACAAAAATAATAATATCCATCCGCCAGTCAATGTATTGTCTAAGGCTGAAGAAAATACATGTCAATCCCCTAAAGTTGGTTTAGAAAAGTAATTTGAAGTGATTTGTAAAAGTATATAGGTAACTTTTGTCATTTTAAAAAGTGACGCATGTAAAGGGGCATTTTTCTGGACAGCTTCCAAATCACATTTTGATGTCGCCAATGCTGTCATTTATATTTTATTTCTGGGGCTGGTTTATGCCTTCAGATAATAGTTTGGAAACGACTTGTTGGCTAGATTCACAACGAGTGTATTTAATTCACTACCTTGCATTTGTGTTTTAATGAAAGTTTGAGTTTTATCAAACTTTCGGTGGCGCTCTAAAATATCCGCTGATTTGATCCCGCCACAGGAACATCCTCCCTAACAAGTTTTAAAACACCACTAACCATCATTGGGAAGTCAATATAAACACATTAGGCAGTACTTCCACTAGGCCAGGCAGAGTAGTTAAAGCAGAGAGGAATAAGACATTTGGGGTTGTTGCATAAATCAATGCGTCACTGTCAGCCTGTTTCTGAATGGCACCAACTATGACATTTTACAGTGGCATTATTTCTCTGAAGCTGATTCCTACTCCGATAGGTGATAGGCGATAGGAGATAGGCGATAGGTGATAGGCGATAGGTGATAGGAGATAGGAGATAGGAGATAGGCGATAGGCGATAGGAGATAGGCGATAGGTGATAGGTGATAGGCGATAGGTGATAGGCGATAGGAGATAGGCGATAGGTGATAGGCGATAGGTGATAGGAGATAGGAGATAGGAGATAGGCGATAGGCGATAGGAGATAGGCGATAGGTGATAGGTGATAGGCGATAGGCGATAGGTGATAGGCGATAGGCGATAGGAGATAGGCGATAGGCGATGTATGAATGCTACTTGGAACACTAATGCATATGTTTCGGGAATATCCTGTGGTGTCCCAGTTCTGGTCACATTGTAGATTTCCTTACAAAAATGATGGGTTTCCTTGTGGCCAAAGATCCACCTTTTCCTTGTTGTTGTTGAGGGATGACTCTTCATTTGTATTGTAACTGGTTTAGAAAACGTATCATTAATGCAGGTTTAACAGCAGCAGCAAAAAACAAAAAAAAGGTTATCCTTAGTGCTTGAATTAACCCCTTCAATCCTCTCGTCTCAAACATGGTTATCATTTGTTCAAGATATTGTTCGTATAGAGCGATCAGTCACTAAAAAACTATAACTGTAAACCTTTATGTTACTAGCAAAATTACTGTAATTGGATTACAGATATATATATATATAAATAAATATATATAAAAATATATTTCTGACACGTTTCTGTTTTCTCAATGACATTCAAATCAGCATTGAACAAAGGCGGAAATGTAAGTTTGTTCCACCTGAGCGAGTCTGACCCAATGGTCTCACCACAAGCCAGAGATAAGCCAGAGACCAGCCAGAGACAAGCCAGAGTCCAGCCAGAGACCAGCCAGAGACCAGCCAGAGACCAGCCAGAGACCAGCCAGAGACCAGCCAGAGACCAGCCAGAGACAAGCCAGAGACAAGCCAGAGACCAGCCAGAGACAAGCCAGAGACCACTATGATGACACACCAAACGTGTTTGATGGATTGCGGGACAAGAGCAGGAATAGGCTTTTGTAGGCTACAGTCCAAGCTATGTCTTCCAACGGTAGGAATGCTGTCGGCATTCAAAGATTAAACATCCAATTTGAACAAACGCTTGGAGGTAAGGATCACTTACAGCAGTGGTGTAGTCTACGACAATACGGATATCACATTGATGTGAATCACACCACTGCTCTCTCATTTAGTCTTACGGATTGTGGTTGTTATGGATGGCTGTTCACAAATATAACGCTATAAGTATATTTTAACCCAATAATGGTTGAATTCAATAAGTATAAACTGCCTGTCAATCATTGTTTATGCAACCAGCAGACAGCCAATGAAAAACCCCTACTCTTACAATAAGTGCCATGGGATCTTTAATGACCTCAGAGAGTCAGGACACCCGTTTCACATCCCATCCGAAAGACAACACCCTACACAAGGCAGTGTCCCCAATCACTGCCCTGGGGTATTGGGATATTTTTTAGACCAGAGGAAAGAGTACCTCCTACTGGCCCTCCAACACCACTTCCAGCAACATCTGGTCTCCCATTCAGGGACTGACCAGGAATAACACTGCTTAGCTTCAGAAGCAAGCTAGCAGTGGTATGCAGGGTGGTATGCTGCTTGCCAAAAATGTATACATCATTTAAACATAATAATTAATAAAAATTAAATAATTTAAAAGATCACGAATGTTCTCATTCAAAAAATATGTCCATAGGCCTGACGGACTCATGCACAAACTCGCACACTTTCGATAACTGCAAATTATCAAGAGATTAAAGTGTCACCAACAAAAACGTAAACAATAGGCCTATAGCAAATGCAGCATTTGGCACTCATTTTTCACATGCAAATAGCACTTTTCGGTAGTGCTCAATGCATGCCGTTTCATGAGAACAGCGTTTCTTTTTCAACTCGAAGCAGTGAGTCCAATCAGCTGTCCATGAAAACAACATAAACAACAGAGTAGGCTAATAAATCCTTTGTTTTTGGGTTATGTTCAGGTACAAGTATTTGAGCAAATACTTGAAGTATTTGAAAGATTTCACAAAACGTGTGAAACCAGGTGTGATAACTATTTGTACTGTTTAAGCTGGTCTCAGGACATTACATTTGACATTTTAGTCATTTAAACTCTTAAAGCTAGGGGGCACTGTTTTTATGTTTGGAAAAATAACGTTCCCAAAGTAAACGGCCTATTTTTTAGGGCCAGACGCTAGAATATGCATATAATTGACAGATTAAGATATAAAACACTCTAAAGTTTCCAAAACTGTCCAAATATTGTCTGTGAGTATAACAGAACTGATATTGCAGGCAAAACCCTGAGGAAAATCAAACCAGGAAGTGGTTTCTATTTTGAAAACTCCATGTTCCATAGCCTGCCTTTGCTCCATTTAAAGGGATATCAACCAGATTCCTTTTCCTACTGCTTCCTCAAGGTGTCAACAGTCGTTAGACAGTTTCAGGCTTTTATTTAGAAAAATGAGCGAGAACGATAACATCGCGTCATTGTATGGCTGGGTGCCAGCAGCGTTTTGCTTGGCGCAACAGAGTTTGGGCAGCCATTGCCGTTCCCTCTCCTACAGAAAAAGACAGTTCTGGTTGATATATTATCGATTGTATATTTTAAAAACAACCTGAGGATTGCTTATAAAAAAACGTTTGACATGTTTCTGTGGACATTACGGATACTATTTGGAACTTTCGTCTGCATTGTCGTGACCGCTATTTCCTGTGGATTTCTGAACAAAACCAAACAAACTGAAGTATTTTGGATATAAAAATAATCTTTATGGAACAAAAGGAACATTTATTGCGTAACTGGGAGTCTCGTGAGTGAAAACATCCGAAGATCATCAAAGGTAAACGATTAATTTGATTGCTTTTCTGATTTTCGTGACCAAGCTACTTTGATGCTAGGTGTTCATAATGTTTTGTCGAGTGATCAATAAACTTACACAAACGCTTGGATTGCTTTCGCTGTAAAGCATATTTTCAAAATCTGACATGACAGGTGGGTTAACAAGCTAAGCTGTGTTTTGCTGTGTTTCACTTGTGATTTCATGAATATAAATATTTTTAGTAATATTATTTGAATGTGGCGCTGTGCAATTCAGCGGTTGTTGATGACAATTATCCCGCTAAAGGGATGGGCAGCGTCAAGAAGATCAGATGCTCTTATCCAGTGACATTTTCATAAATGTTCGTACTGCTCCCATCATGCAAGGCAAACCCCCTAAACACTAAACACTTCCTCTGTAGCATGAGGAAACTATGAAAGACTGCACAATTCTTTATGTTTCACTAGTTTTTTGTGTGTGTTCAAACTTACACTATAAAAACATTAATGAAATGGGAAAAGCATAATACTACACTCAGAATAATAAGGAGTGGCCCGAGGGTTGCCTTCCACCAGCCAAACTCATCTCTCTGAGGAATGCAACAAGAAAGACGGCTTTATTAGCACAGCGAGAAGAACTCGGCCCTAAATCCCCAGACTCATCGTTCGCTTTCGTGACAAAAAGAGGGGCATATTTAAATGTGACACAAATTGTAATAGTAATGCCCAAGAGGGCAATGGTATCTGAGTAATGTCCAACAATTACAGTACAATGGAACATCAAATACACTGAATGTGTTATTAAAATCAGAGCATATTAATCATGATGAACCTGACTGAAAATAAATTAATTGGTTGCTGTCCAAAACAAAATTAAAATGTATGAGTAATGCTCAGTAATTACGGTACATATAGCACTGGCGCAGATTCAAAATAGACTGCATGGGTTTGATTACAATCAGAGTGTATTCTGTGTGTTCCAACTGACAACATTCCAACTGGATGGATTTTAAAATGTTTAATTTATTTATGTATTTATTGGTGCATCAAAACACACTAGATTTGCAGCTCACAGACATTCACACATACAACACATCTAATCCACAATCGTCTGCAGCGTGATGCTGAGATATATTACAGAAGTATCATGTGTCCTGTGACATTTTAACATACTGTGTCTCTGACAATTAAATGTTCAGAGAGCAACTAAGTAAGTAGCTTTGGCTTGAGCCAAACCAGAACGGCTCATAGGCAGCTTGATGTTACAAGTACACCCCGTTGACAGGACGGTAGTTTATCGCAGGGCCTTACCCTATCTCCTTAATGCTGAGTGCCGAGCAGAGACGCATCATCAGGTCCAATTTTTACAGTCTTTAGTATTACTCAGACAGTTGTTCAAACACCCAACCTTCCAATCTCCGGATTGGACACTCCAACCACAAGGCCACTAAGGTGGCCATTCAGATTTCGGGTTGAGACTAACTAAAAACCACCTATCTAAACAGAACTGTCTGGTTTGCTCACATGGAGCACCCTGAAATAACAGTCAATAAATGTTTAACCCACACTAGTGCCTTGACGTCTTACAGGCCGTCTCTGAATAGTTTGATCATTTTGACCAATATGTATCGACAGCAAGACTCATCAACCTCACCGGAGAAAGCATCATAGAAAGCACAACAGCGCCCCTCTGTCTTAGTATGTGTAGCCCATGTATCTAGTGCTGTCTGGACAAAAAAAGAGTATGACATGTATGCTTTTTGGCCAGACGGCATCAGATAAATGGGCTACAGATACTAAGGCAGAGGGGCACAGTTTGCCTCGCTCGGATGCTTTCTCTGGTGAAACAGATTCAGCCTCTTGCGAATTGAAGGACAATTATGAAACACGGATAGACACGAGAAATCATTTTATACGTTTGTTTATTTTTTTTACTGTATTTTTGGGGGGAGAAGACAGGCTTCCCTTGGCAACTATGAATACCAGCCACTTGGTAGACTAAATGCCATTACAGTTGTAATGTTTGTAATAGGTGTCCCTCTCTATTCAAATGGTGGGTGCACAGTGCCCAGTTCGGATGCTGGACTTGTTTTGGAGCAGACAAACGCAGGTAACCTTGCCTAACCTAATGTTTGAAGTGATTTGTTTGACAACATCAGATGAAAACATCATGACTGGTTGTGTTCACGACACATTAAAAGGTAACACAATTTTTACAGTTAAATGACATGTCTTTACTATAAAACCCATTATACACAGGAGGTCTGGATGAAAAAATAGAGACCAACTCAAATGTCACGGTATAAACCACACTGAATGGCACTTTCACACTGAAGTGAACTTACTGCTGTATGCTAATACCCTACTATACAATCCTGACCTTGAACGCAAACACTGTAACAAGACGTTTAGAATTGATATATGATTGACTTGAACAGGGAAATGTACCAAACCTAAGCTGAAGCATTTAATGTGTTGAACCATCATAATTATATTGAAAGGAATCCACCTTGTATCGATTTAAGGTTCAACATGGCATCGAGGAATACACCACATCAGTCACTGGCTTTATCAATAAGTGCATCGAGGAATACACCACATCAGTCACTGGCTTTATCAATAAGTGCATCAAGGAATACACCACATCAGTCACTGGCTTTATCAATGAGTGCATCAAGGAATACACCACATCAGTCACTGGCTTTATCAATGAGTGCATCAAGGAATACACCACATCAGTCACTGGCTTTATCAATAAGTGCATCAAGGAATACACCACATCAGTCACTGGCTTTATCAATGAGTGCATCAAGGAATACACCACATCAGTCACTGGCTTTATCAATAAGTGCATCAAGGAATACACCACATCAGTCACTGGCTTTATCAATAAGTGCATCAAGGAATACACCACATCAGTCACTGCCTTTATCAATAAGTGCATCAAGGAATACACCACATCAGTCACTGGCTTTATCAATAAGTGCATCAAGGAATACACCACATCAGTCACTGGCTTTATCAATAAGTGCATCAAGGAATACACCACATCAGTCACTGGCTTTATCAATAAGTGCATCAAGGAATACACCACATCAGTCACTGGCTTTATCAATAAGTGCATCAAGGAATACACCACATCAGTCACTGGCTTTATCAATAAGTGCATCAAGGAATACACCACATCAGTCACTGGCTTTATCAATAAGTGCATCAAGGAATACACCACATCAGTCACTGGCTTTATCAATAAGTGCATCAAGGAATACACCACATCAGTCACTGGCTTTATCAATAAGTGCATCAAGGAATACACCACATCAGTCACTGGCTTTATCAATAAGTGCATCAAGGAATACACCACATCAGTCACTGCCTTTATCAATGAGTGCATCAAGGAATACACCACATCAGTCACTGGCTTTATCAATAAGTGCATCAAGGAATACACCACATCAGTCACTGGCTTTATCAATAAGTGCATCAAGGAATACACCACATCAGTCACTGGCTTTATCAATAAGTGCATCAAGGAATACACCACATCAGTCACTGGCTTTATCAATAAGTGCATCAAGGAATGTCACTCATCAATAAGTGCATCAAGGAATACACCACATCAGTCACTGGCTTTATCAATAAGTGCATCAAGGAGAAATAAGTGCATCAAGGATTACACAACATCAGTCACTGGCTTTATCAATGCTCAAGGAGTACACCACATCAGTCACTGCCTTTATCAATGAGTGCATCAAGGAGTACACCACATCAGTCACTGGCTTTATCAAGAAATCGTGCATCAAGGAGTAACCACATCAAACTGCCTTTAAAATAAGTGCATTGAGGAATACAGTCACTGCCTTTATCAATAAGTGCATTGAGGAATACACCACATCAGTCACTGGCTTTATCAATAAGTGCATCAAGGAATACACCACATCAGTCACTGCCTTTATCAATGAGTGCATCAAGGAATACACCACATCAGTCACTGCCTTTATCAATAAGTGCATCATTTACACCACATCAGTCACTGGCTTTATCAATAAGTGCATCAAGGAATACACCACATCAGTCACTGCCTTTATCAATGAGTGCATCAAGGAATACACCAAATCAGTCACAGCCTTTATCAATAAGTGCATTGAGAATACACCAGTGTATCAGTCACTGGCTTTATCAATAAGTGCATCAAGGAATACACCACATCAGTCACTGCCTTTATCAATGAGTGCAAAGGAATACACCATAAAGTCACTGCCTTTATCAATAAGTGCATTGAGGAATACACCACATCAGTCACTGCCTTTAGAGTGCATCAAGGAATACACCACATCAGTCACTGGCTTTAATCAATAAGTGCAAAATAAATAATACACCACATCAGTCACTGGCTTTATCAATAAGTGCATCAAGGAATACACCATATCAGTCACTGGCTTTATCAATAAGTGCATCAAGAATACACCACATCAGTCACTGGCTTTATCAATAAGTGCATCAAGGAATACACCAGTCAGTCACTGGCTTTAGCAATAAGTGCAAGGAGTACACCACATCAGTCACTGGCTTTATCAATAAGTGACCAAGGAATACACCACATCAGTCACTGGCTTTATCAATAAGTGCATCAAGGAATACACCACATCAGTCACTGGCTTTATCAATAAGTGCATCAAGGAGACACCACATCAGTCACTGGCTTTATCAATAAGTGCATCAAGGAATACACCACATCAGTCACTGGCTTTATCAATAAGTGCATCAAGGGTACACCACATCAGTCACTGGTTTATCAAAAGTGCATTGCACTGTGACAGTGACTACATACCCCAACCAGAAGCCATGGATTACAGGCAATTTGCACTGAGCTAAATGACATCGCCGCTTTCAGGATCACTCTAAGATCTTATAAGAAATCGCGCTGCCCTCCGACGAACCATCAAACAGGAAAAGCATTAATACAGGACTAAGATCGGATCGTACCACACCGTCTCCGACGCTCGTCGGATGTGGCAGGACTTGCAAACTATTACAGACTGCGTGCTCAGCCCCCTCCTGTACTCCCTGTTCACTCATGACTGCACAGCCAGGCACAACTCCAACACCATCATTTTATTTATTTCACATTTATTTAACCAGGTAGGCAAGTTGAGAACAAGTTCTCATTTACAATTGCGACCTGGTCAAGATAAAGCAAAGCAGTTCGACAGATACAACGACACAGAGTTACACATGGAGTAAAACAAACATACAGTCAATAATACAGTAGAAACAAGTGTATATACGATGTGAGCAAATGAGGTGAGAAGGGAGGTAAAGGCAAAAAAAGGCCATGGTGGCAAAGTAAATACAATATAAAAGTAAAACACTGGAATGGTAGATTTGCAGTGGAAGAATGTGCAAAGTAGAAATAAAAATAATGGGGTGCAAAGGAGCAAAATAAATAAATAAATACAGTAGGGAAAGAGGTAGTTGTTTGGGCTAAATTATAGGGGGGCAGTAATCTGTGAGCTGCTCTGACAGTTGGTGCTTAAAGCTAGTGAGGGAGATAAGTGTTTCCAGTTTCAGAGATTTTTGTAGTTCGTTCCAGTCATTGGCAGCAGAGAACTGGAAGGAGAGGCGGCCAAAGAAAGAATTGGTTTTGGGGGTGACCAGAGAGATATACCTGCTGGAGCGTGTGAGGTGGAAGATGCTATGGTGACCAGCGAGCTGAGATAAGGGGGGACTTTACCTAGCAGGGTCTTGTAGATGACATGGAGCCAGTGGGTTTGGCGACTAGTATGAAGCGAGGGCCAGGCAACGAGAGCGTACAGGTCGCAGTGGTGGGTAGTATATGGGGCTTTGGTGACAAAACGGATTGCACTGTGATAGACTACATCTAATTTGTTGAGTAGGGTATTGGAGGCTATTTTGTAAATGACATCGCCGAAGTCGAGGATCATTAAGATCATTAAGTTTGCTGATGACAGTGGTAGGCCTGATCACTGACGACAATGTGACAGCCAATAGGGAGGTCAGAGACCTGACCATGTGATGCAAGGACAACAACCTCTCCCTCAATGTGATCAAGACAAAGGAGATGATTGTAAACTACAGGAAAAGAAGGAACGAGCACGTCCTCAATTTTTTTAATTTTAATTTTAATTTCACCTTTATTTAACCAGGTAGGCTAGTTGAGAACAAGTTCTCATTTACAACTGCGACCTGGCCAAGATAAAGCATAGCAGTGTGAGCAGACAACACAGAGTTACACATGGAATAAACAAATTAACAAGTCAATAACACAGTAGAAAACAAAGGGGGAGTCTATATACAATGTACAATGTGTGCAAAAGGCATGAGGAGGTAGACGAATAGTTACAATTTTGCAGATTAACACTGGAGTGATATATGATCAGATGGTCATGTACAGGTGGGTCCCTGTCTTTTCCCAGAGATATTGGTGTGCAAAAGAGCAGAAAAGTAAATAAATAAAAACAGTATGGGGATGAGGTAGGTGAAAATGGGTGGGCTATTTACCAATAGACTATGTACAGCTGCAGCGTCCCTGTTAGCTGCTCAGATAGCTGATGTTTGAAGTTGGTGAGGAGATAAAAGTCTCCAACTTCAGCGATTTTTGCAATTTGTTCCAGTCACAGGCAGCAGAGTACTGGAACGAAAGGCGGCCAAATGAGGTGTTGGCTTTAGGGATGATCAGTGAGATACACCTGCTGGAGCGCGTGCTACGGATGGGTGTTGCCATCGTGACCAGTGAACTGAGATAAGGCGGAGCTTTATCTACCATGGACTTGTAGATGACCTGGAGCCAGTGGGTCTGGCGACGAATATGTAGCGAGGGCCAGCCGACTAGAGCATACAAGTCGCAGTGGTGGGTGGTATATGGTGCTTTAGTGACAAAACGGATGGCACTGTGATATACTGCATCCAGTTTGCTGAGTAGAGTGTTGGAAGCCATTTTGTAGATGACATCGCCAAAGTCGAGGATTGGTAGGATAGTCAGTTTTACTAGGGTAAGCTTGGCGGCGTGAGTGAAGGAGGCTTTGTTGCGGAATAGAAAGCCAACTCTTGATTTGATTTTTGATTGGAGATGTTTGATATGAGTCTGGAAGGAGAGTTTGCAGTCTAGCCAGACACCTAGGTACTTATAGATGTCCACATATTCAAGGTCGGAACCATCCAGGGTGGTGATGCTAGTCGGGCATGCGGGTGCAGGCAGCGATCGGTTGAAAAGCATGCATTTGGTTTTACTAGCGTTTAAGAGCAGTTGGAGGCCACGGAAGGAGTGTTGTATGGCATTGAAGCTTGTTTGGAGGTTAGATAGCACAGTGTCCAATGACGGGCCGAAAGTATATAGAATCTCATCGACGGGGCTGTAGTGGAGCAGGTTGAGAGCTTCAAGTTCCTTGGCTTCCACATCACTGGGTCCCTGTCTTTTCCCAGGAGCTAAAATGCTCCCACTGGGTCCCTGTCTTTTCCCAGGAGCTAAATGCTCCCACTGGGTCCCTGTCTTTTCCCAGGAACTAAAATGCTCCCACTGGGTCCCTGTCCTTTCCCAGGAGCTAAAATGCTCCCACTGGGTCCCTGTCTTTTCCCAGGAGCTAAAATGCTCCCACTGGGTCCCTGTCTTTTCCCAGGAGTTACAATGCTCCCACTGGGTCCCTGTCTTTTCCCAGGAGCTAAAATGCTCCCACTGGGTCCCTGTCTTTTCCCAGGAGCTAAAATGCTCCCACTGGGTCCCTGTCTTTTCCCAGGAGCTACAATGCTCCCTCTCGGTCCCTGTCTTTTCCCAGGAGCTAAAATGCTCCCACTCGGTCCCTATCTTTTCCCAGGAGCTACAATGCTCCCTCTCGGTCCCTGTCTTTCCCCAGGAGCTACAATGCTCCCTCTCGGTCCCTGTCTTTCCCCAGGAGCTACAATGCTCCCTCTCGGTCCCTGTCTTTCCCCAGGAGCTACAATGCTCCCTCTCGGTCCCTGTCTTTTCCCAGGAGCTACACTACAGTCTTGCGGTTTATCAACACAGCTGCTGATTTATTACCTCCAGTAAAATATTTAAGCATGTTTCAGAGACATTATTATTATTATGTATGCATAGCCACTTTAATAACTCTACCTACATGTACATATTACCTCAATTACCTCAACTTACCGGTGCTGCACATTAACTCTGTACCGGTACCCCCTGTATATAGCCTCCACATTGACTCTGTACCGGTACCCCCTGCATATAGCCTCCACATTGACTCTGTACCGGTACCCCTGTATATAGCCTCCACATTGACTCTGTACCGGTACCCCCTGCATATAGCCTCCACATTGACACTGTACCGGTACCCCCTGTATATAGCCTCCACATTGACTCTGTACCAGTACCCCCTGTATATAGCCTCCACATTGACTCTGTACCGGTACCCCCTGTATATAGCCTCCACATTGACTCTGTACCGGTACCCCCTGTATATAGCCTCCACATTGACTCTGTACCGGTACCCCCTGCATATAGCCTCCACATTGACTCTGTACCGGTACCCCTGTATATAGCCTCCACATTGACTCTGTACTGGTACCCCTGTATATAGCCTCCACATTGACTCTGTACCGGTACCCCCTGTATATAGCCTCCACATTGACTCTGTACCAGTACCCCCTGTATATAGCCTCCACATTGACTCTGTACCGGTACCCCCTACATATAGCCTCGCTATTGAATTTGACTGCTGCTCTTTAATTATTTGTTATTTTTATTTCTCTTTTTTTTGGTTGGTATTTTTCTTAAAACTGCATTGTTGGTTAAGGGCTTGTAAGTAAGCATTTCAATGTAAGGTCTACCACCTGTTGTATTCGGCGCATGTAACCAATAAAATTGGATCTGATTTGATTAAATCAACTAACAGAGGAATCCATTTGAATCATGTCTGTCCTCATTACTGTGTCTCCTTATGCATTCTAAAATAGCATCCCTAATAACACCCTTTCTCCCTACATAGTGCACTACTTTTTTAACAGGACCCATAGGGGTCTGGTCAAAAGTAGTGCACTATATAGGGAATATGGTGCCAGTTGTGACAAAGAGTAAAACTTGAAGATATTTGTGTGACCAAACCAATGCCTGCTGATTCAGAAAATCTGAATAGTTCTGAAATTAAATTTCAAGTAGAATGAATAAACACAGAAGTTAATATCCTAAACTTAAAATATTCCAGTTCAACTCAATCATTTCATTTATTTATACATTCAAGAAATTCATTCATTTGTATAACCCCAGTCTAATAAAACTAGTTACAGTGACTGCTGGATCCTAACCTACCAACAGGTGGCAGCACCCGCATATTGAACTCAAGGAAGGAAGGAAGAGCACCACTTCAAAGATTCTATCAGTTCCACTGAATTCATAAATAAATTACACATGAAACCAGGAAGGAAATAAGGAAAAATCCACAATGTTTAAGCAAATATTATCGATATTATTATATGAAATATTAAAGCAAACAAAGTATATTCAGTTAACTGAATCATTGATTAATTGAGTTGGACGCTTGTGAACTAGTGTGCTGTATTATATTGGAATGAAACTTACTATGTCAACGCAGTATTACTCTAGACATGTTGATTAGGGTACAGAATGGATTTATTCTGATGACTGAATGTTATACTGTCAACCCCATCAACATTCCTTCTATAGGTCAGCGGTTCTCAACTCCAGTCCTCCAGTACCCCCAACAGTGGTTCCCAATTCCAGTCCTCCAGTACCCCCAACAGTGGTTCCCAACTCCAGTACCCCCATCAGTGGTTCCCAAATCCAGTCCTCCAGTTCCCCCAAAAGTGGTTCCCAACTCCAGTCCTCCAGTACCCCCATCAGTGGTTCCCAACTCCAGTCCTCCAGTACCCCCCAACAGTGGTTCCCAACTCCAGTCCTCCAGTTCCCCCAACAGTGGTTCTCAACTCCAGTCCTCCAGTACCCCCAACAGTGGTTCCCAACTCCAGTCCTCCAGTATCCCCAACAGTGGTTCCCAACTCCAGTCCTCCAGTACCAACAACAGTGGTTCCCAACGCCAGTCCTCCAGTACCCCCAACAGTACACATTATTTAGTGTAGCCCTCAACAAGCACACCTGATTCAACTTGTTAACAAATAACCCTCGTTAAGTTGAATCAAGTGCGTTTGTCCGTGGCTACAACATAAATGTGTGCTGTTGGTGGAACTGGAGGACCGGAGTTGGGAAACACTGTTTTAGGTCATTATCTGCAGCTGGGTTACCATAATGAGAGTCAAAACCACTTATTAGAAAATCACATGAACAATGGTCATCCTGTTGTTCGGTGGAAGCATGCTGACAGTGTTCAAATCACCTCTCCAAAGAGGTCGGCCTCTGTTCCCTGCTCATAGAATGGTTTACGACTTTTTTCATTTGCATGTGTATAGCAGACAAATTGATCACAATGAAAGAAGCCAATTTTAAGTAATAGACCTGTCAAATTGCTATTATTCAGTCAATGCCCGAAAGAAAGATAACTACCTAGGCAATATGGCACGGTGACATGTGAGTTTGAAGTTACTATGCAATTATGTGATCGTCTCATGCTCAATTATACTTGGAAAATACTACTACCTTTTTGTATTCTTCTTCTTAAGATGGCTTGAAGAAAGAGCATTTTCCCCTCTTAATATATCCTCGTTACAGATGATGGAGAAAAGGAATCAGAGGAAAAGATGTAGGTAACGCGCTTCTCTCTCTCTCTCTCTCACTTTCTCTCTCTCGCTCTCTCTCCCTCTCTCCTACTCTCTTTCTCTCTCTCTCTTTCTCTCTCTCTCTCTCCTACTCTCTCTCTCTCGCTCTCACTCTCTCTGTTTCTCTCTGTCTTTCTCTTTCTCTCTACCCCATCTGTACTCCTCGCTATGCCCCCTCAATGCACGCTCACTAGTATGGTCGATTTAAATAATTATCATTGGTAAGAACTGTAAGTCCTAATGATCGATCAATAGCCTATCACTATGTATTATTTCAACCACGTCATTTAAATAACAATATAGTTGTTCGGTGGTAATGAAGGATTTTCATCATTAATAACTTCATATTAAGCTTAAAGTCTCTCTCTTTTATCCCTCTCTCTCTCTCTCTCTCACTCTCCCTCTCTCTCTCACACTCACGCACTCACTCTGCATCTCTCTTGACATCGCACTCTCGCTCTCTATCTCTCTCAAACATGCACTTCCTCTCTCACACGCGCACTCACTCTGCATCTCTCTTGACATCGCACTCTCGCTCTCTATCTCTCTGAAACATGCACTTCCTCTCTCACACACGCACTCACTCTGCATCTCTCTTGACATCTCTTCTTCTCTCTGCATCTCTCTCTCTTTCTCTCTGATTAAAACATGGTAAATTGTATGCTGCTCAAAGCCTTCGGGACTTTTGATGGCCTAGTTATTTCCCACTCTCCTTATTTCAGGGTGTAACTTCTCCTTCTCTCCTTATTTCAGGGTGTAACTTCTCCTTCTCTCCTTATTTCAGGGTGTAACTTCTCCTTCTCTCCTTATTTCAGGGTGTAACGTCTCCTTCTCTCCTTATTTCAGGGTGTAACTTCTCCTTCTCTCCTTATTTCAGGGTGTAACGTCTCCTTCTCTCCTTATTTCAGGGTGTAACTTCTCTCTCCTTATTTCAGGGTGTAACTCTCCTTCTCTTATTTCAGGGTGTGGGTGTAACTTCTCCTTCTCTCCTTATTTCAGGGTGTAACTTCTCCTTCTCTCCTTATTTCAGGGTGTAACTTCTCCTTCTCTCCTTATTTCAGGGTGTAACTTCTCCTTCTCTCCTTATTTCAGGGTGTAACTTCTCCTTCTCTCCTTATTTCAGGGTGTAACTTCTCCTTCTCTCCTTATTTCAGGGTGTAACTTCTCCTTCTCTCCTTATTTCAGGGTGTAACTTCTCCTTCTCTCCTTATTTCAGGGTGTAACTTCTCCTTCTCTCCTTATTTCAGGGTGTAACTTCTCCTTCTCTCCTTATTTCAGGGTGTAACTTCTCCTTCTCTCCTTGTAACTTCTTCTCCTTCTCAGGGTGTAACTTCTCCTTCTCTCCTTATTTCAGGGTGTAACTTCTCCTTATTTCAGGGTGTAACCCTGTTCTCCTTCTCTCCTTATTTCAGGTGGTGTAACTTCTCCTTCTCTCCTTATTTCAGGGTGATGGAACAGTAGTGGAGAGGGTAGCTCCTTCTCACAGACAAACTCCACTTCTTTCAGGGTGTAAAAAGCTTCTCAGATGCTTCCTCTCACCGCCTTATTGCAGGGTGAGGGTAACTTCTCCTTCCAGGACACCTCACCACCCGATGCTACAGGAAGGCCATTCATCAAGGATTTCAGGGTGTAACTGTCATCCAGAAGGCGAGGTTCTCATCAAAGCTGGGACCGAGAGACTAAAAACAGCTTTCAAGGCCATCAGACTGTAAACAGCCACCACTAACATTGAGTGGCTCCTTCAATGACACTGACTCTTATTTCAGGGTGTAAAATATATCACTTTTAAACAATGCTACCTTATATAATGTTACTTCTCTCCTTATGCTTTCAGGCATCCTTATGTAATACATGTATCACTAGCCACTTTAACTCCACTTGGATTACTACTCTCTTATTACTGTAGGTATCTTGCCTATGCTGTACCATCACTCATTCTCCTTCTATTCTCCTTATTTCAGGGTGTAACTTCTCCTTCTCTAGAAGCACAAGCATCCTTATTTCAGGGTGTAACTTCTCCTTCTCTCCTTATTTCAGGGTGTAACTTCTCCTTCTCTCCTTATTTCAGGGTGTAACTTCTCCTTCTCTCCTTATTTCAGGGTGTAACTTCTCCTTCTCTCTCCTTATTTCAGGGTGTAACTTCTCCTTCTCTCCTTATTTCAGGGTGTAACTTCTCCTTCTCTCCTTATTTCAGGGTGTAACTTCCCCTTCTTTCAGGGTGTAACTTCTCCTTCTCTCCTTCTTTTAGGGTGTAACTTCTCCTTCTCTCCTTATTTCAGGGTGTAACTTCTCCTTCTCTCCTTATTTCAGGGTGTAACTTTTCCTTCTCTCCTTATTTCAGGGCATAACTTATCTCCCTCTCCCTCTCCTTATTTTAAATTACCTTCACACCCTGGCCTGTCACAAATAAATTACCTTCACACCATGGCCTGTCACAAATAAATTACTTTCAAATTACTTTTTACCTCTCAGGTTATATACTGTACTGCACCCTGTCCTGTCAGGTTACATACTGTACAGCGTCCTGTCAGGTTACATACTGTGCAGCACCCTGTCCTGTCAGGTTACATACTGTACAGCACCCTGTCCTGTCAGGTTACATACTGTGCAGCACACTGTCCTGTCAGGTTACATACTGTGCAGCACCCTGTCCTGTCAGGTTACATACTGTACAGCACCCTGTCCTGTCAGGTTACATACTGTACAGCACCCTGTCCTGTCAGGTTACATACTGTGCAGCACCCTGTCCTGTCAGGTTACATACTGTACAGCACCCTGTCCTGTCAGGTTACATACTGTACAGCACCCTGTCCTGTCAGGTTACATACTGTGCAGCACCCTGTCCTGTCAGGTTACATACTGTACAGCACCCTGTCCTGTCAGGATACATTCACCACACACACACACACACACACACAAATACTGACATATGATATGTGCAAACACAGACACAGACACACACACACGAACCGACACACAGACACACATAGACGCACGTGCATGCGCACACGCACACACACACACCCGTCCTAGCATAGCCCTGACCTCAGTAAAGTATCCTAACACAGCGTGCCCAGCAACAGTAGCTGACAGGCATCTTCTCTGTGAGGTGCCCAGCAACAGTAGCTGACAGGCATCTTCTCTGTGAGGTGCCCAGCAACAGTAGCTGACAGGCATCTTCTCTGTGAGGTGCCAAGAAACAGTAGCTGACAGGCATCTTCTCTGTGAGGTGCCAAGCAACAGTAGCTGACAGGCATCTTCTCTGTGAGGTGCCAAGAAACAGTAGCTGACAGGCATCTTCTCTGTGAGGTGCCAGACAACAGTAGCTGACAGGCATCTTCTCTGTGAGGTGCCAGACAACAGTAGCTGACAGGCATCTTCTCTGTGAGGTGCCAAGCCAAGTCTCTCTAATCTGAATGGACACTCTAACATCCTAATTTGTCCAAAATGGTACCCTATTCACTCTATAGTGCACTACACTTGACCAGGGCCCATAGGGACTAGTGTATAATTTGAGGGGGACACACACAGCTAACAATAGAGCTGCAGTCTTAGACTAGAAAACTCAGCCTTTCCTCTTTGCTTTGTGGAGATCTCACGTCTTCTGATGGAGTGCGGTGGGGTTGGGAGAGAATGGAAAATCAAAGTACTGAAGTGTCTCTAACATGTAGGATGTACTGTACTGAAGAGTCTCTAACATGTAGGATGTAGTCTACTGAAGAGTCTCTAACATGTAGGATGTAATCTACTGAAGAGTCTCTAACATGTAGGATGTAGTCTACTGAAGTGTCTCTAACATGTAGGATGTACTGTACTGAAGAGTCTCTAACATGTAGGATGTAGTGTACTGTAGAGTCTCTAACATGTAGGATGTAGTGTACTGTAGAGTCTCTAACATGTAGGATGTAGTGTACTGTAGAGTCTCTAACATGTAGGATGTAGTGTACTGTAGAGTCTCTAACATGTAGGATGTAGTGTACTGTAGAGTCTCTAACATGTAGGATGTAGTGTACTGTAGAGTCTCTAACATGTAGGATGTAGTCTACTGAAGAGTCTCTAACATGTAGGATGTAGTGTACTGTAGAGTCTCTAACATGTAGGATGTAGTGTACTGTAGAGTCTCTAACATGTAGGATGTAGTCTACTGTAGAGTCTCTAACATGTAGGATGTAGTCTACTGAAGAGTCTCTAACATGTAGGATGTAGTCTACTGAAGAGTCTCTAACATGTAGGATGTTCTGTACTGAAGAGTCTCTAACATGTAGGATGTTCTGTACTGAAGAGTCTCTAACATGTAGGATGTAGTGTACTGTAGAGTCTCTAACATGTAGGATGTAGTGTACTGTAGAGTCTCTAACATGTAGGATGTAGTCTACTGTAGAGTCTCTAACATGTAGGATGTAGTCTTCATCTGAAATACACCTAATGACAACTGTAAAACTGCTTTCTTTACTGCTACAAATCGATGAAGTCTGACCCTTGGAAGCACGAACAGTGAGCATTGTCATTGTTCTTATTTCATCATCATTTTTGCTCTACACCTGTGGAAGAACAGGAAGACATCACTTGCACCTGTGGTACAGCAACTATAGTGGATAATAAGGAATATTATTTATTTCCAATTTAAAGTTATTTAAGAAACAAATGGATGCATCTCTTGAAGGTATTCTGCTGTGCTGTATGGAGATCATCAGGAGGCATGTTGAGATGAGACTGGTGGTAGAGACCTGTACCTAATTCCTGGTAGATACCCCCACACACACATAAACACACACACACACACACACACATAAACACACGTAAACACACACACACACACACACACACACACACATAAACACACACACACACACACACATAAACAGACACACACACACATGTAAACACACACACACACACACATACACATAAACACACGTAAACACACACACACACATAAACACACACACACACACACATAAACAGACACACACACATGTAAACACACACACACACACACATACACATAAACACATGTAAACACACACGCGAGCGCACACACATGGGTACGCGCACACACAAGAGCGTGCACACACACACCCCTCCTAGTACATATGCCGAGCAGATCTACACCCTCCTGATTTGATGTGTGTTATAATGAGGCCTAGCAGCAAGCGACACAGAAGATGAAAGAGTTTTATTCCCTCGCTCATCTCCTCCCACATCCTCTTTCTAAGACTCACATTCTAGTGGCCCCAAAGACATGCTGCAGGACCTGGGTGACACTGCTGTCAGCCGGCCCCAATTCACACCCTTAACCTTGATCCTAACACTTCAATGTTTATTATTTTATTTAGTTATTTATTTATTTTACCCACTTTTTCTCCGCTATTTCGTGGTATCCAATTGCTAGTTTCAGTCTTGTCTCATCGCTGAAACTCCCGTACGGAGAGGGAGAGGCGAAGGTCCAAAACACAACCCAACCAAGCCACACTGCTTCTTGACACAATGCCCACTTAACCCGGAAGCCAGCAGCACCAATGTGTCGGAGGAAACGCTGTACACTTGGCGACAGTGTCAGCCTGCACCCACAGGAGTCGCTAGCACGCGATGGGACAAGGACATCCCTGCCTGCCAAACCCTCCCCTAACCCGGACAACGCTGGGCCAATTGTGTGCTGCCCCATGGTCTCCCGGTCGCGGCCAGAGCCTAGACTCTAACCCAGAATCTCTAGGGGCACAGCTTAGACCACTGCGCCACTCGGGAGACCAACACTTTTATGTTTACCACTTCCCCCAGAGAGTCAGACCACAACAGCATCCAGGAACTGAACTGGTGACAGATCTGAACTGGTGACAGATCTGAACTGGTGACAGATCTGAACTGGTGACAGATCTGAACTGGTGGCCTTTTGAGGTTTGCCGATGTGAAGGGTCTGGACACAGTAGGTATAAGCAATGTCCACGGGCTGTGGTTCCACCATTTGCTTCCACCTTTACAGATCTAGGGTTTTGCATCCCAAATGGCCTCCTATTCACTCTATAGTGCACTCCTTTTTAGCATGGCCCATAAGAATAGGGTGACATTTGAGACTCAGCTTTAGTCGTAGAGATAGAAGAATAAATAAGACAAGTAAATATGTTTCTGTTGTTTCCCTTTAAACACATGAACTTCATATCAACTATCCTCCAAGGATAATAGTCAAGGTCAAGTAATCCATTGTATTATAGCAGCTGAGTGGATTCTCAATCTTCTCTACGATAAACCTTATAACTGAGAATGTTGTCTCGGAGTCACATATGAATAGATTGAAGCTGTTTATCATTTGTTGTGGCTGGTATTATTTCATTTTTAAATGCTAGCATCTTATTTCCCCAGCTAGACAGCACATTAAATGAGTACAACACACACACGCATACACACACACACACACACACACACACAAATTAAATGAGTATAGCACAGTCATTAATTAACTGTCCATGCATGCGTAATTCACTACGGATATCTGCATGCGATACAGCATATTATCTCTGGTGTACAAAAGCCCTCAAAAGCTTTGTTCACACAGCAGGCCTTAATGCTCAAATCAGTTTAGTTTTTCAAATCTGTTATGGAATATTGACTGTTCAAACAGCAAGTTACGAATCAGATTTGTGTATTCAGACAGTAGTCATTTGCTGACATGGTTACGCTAGTTGACATAGTAATGATGGTTGTGTGCACAGCGGTGTAGGCTGATTGGTGGTGTTGTTTGTGCTTCGTATCACTCAGACGTTATGTAGCAGGCGAAGGTGACATCAACGCCTGCCATAGACATTTCCCAGTTGCTTTGAATGTTCAAAATCCTAACGAGTCCTTTTTGGCTACTTGCCACAGTAGTCATCTAGATAAAGCTAGCTAGCTGTTTAGCTAGCCACAGTAGTCATCTAGATAAAGCTAGCTAGCTGTTTAGCTAGCCACAGTAGTCATCTTGATAAAGCTAGCTAGCTGTTTAGCTAGCCACAGTAGTCATCTTGATAAAGCTAGCTAGCTGTTTAGCTAGCCACAGTAGTCATCTAGATAAAGCTAGCTAGCTGTTTAGTTTTCTACCACATTCACTAATTAGTTTGTAAAAAATTAAAGGTGCACGATGAAGAAATCACTGGCATTTCTGGCATTTCCCAGTTGCTAAATTTCAGTTCAAGTGACAAAACAAGCAAGTATAGTGTGGAGAACCAGTGTAATCATCTACATATATTGTATTTTCAGCTGTTTGAAGTTGGTGTACAAAAGTAAAAGCAAAACATGCAATGTTTTTTTATTTAACTAGGCAAGTCAGTTCAGAACAAATTCTTATTTACAATGACGGCCAACACCAGCCAAACCCGGACGACAGTTGGCCAATTGTGCGCCGCCCTATAGGACTCCCAATCACGGCCGGAAATGATAGGACCTGGATTTGAAACAAAGGACTCTAGTGACACCTCTTGCACTGAGACGCAGTGCCTTAGACAGCTGTGCACGGCGGGGGCCCTGAACTTAAGAACAGGAAGCATAGAAATAGTGTACATAGAACAGATCTACCATTTCTTAGACTTGCTTTCAATGAGAATGACAGACCTATAACTCATATGTCCATATGAATTTGGTCAGGTCGAAAAGTTACATAATACAGCATCAACAAGCTAGTTATCTACCACATGTTCTTGTCAAACTGTCAACAGAGTAACTAGCAAGCAACAACGCCAAATAACAGTCTTAAAACCACTTGAGGGCAAATAAAACAGATTTATCTGTTTAGACACAAGTTCACATGGCCAGGAATCAGATTTGTATCTGATTTCAAACCACCTTTGTAGTTGGTTTGAATTGTAGCTTGAAATATCTGATTCCATGTGCTTTTTTGCTGTTCTTACTGCAGGGAAAAGAACAGATTCTAATCTGATATACAACCAAATATATATATTTGAGTCACTTCAAACTGCCAAACATGAACAAGGCTAAAGTGGAGCAGCATACTACTGCTGGAGAACTTGATCAACCAAATTGATCTTATCTGTTGACTCTCCCAATGCCACACACCTGGCTAATTATCAGGACTTGATAGGCTAATTCACAGGACCCTGATAGGCTAATTCACAGCTTTGGTTTGCATTTAAATCCCATCGGTTTCTTTCCATCTCCCTCATGTCTCCTGATTCTGTCTCTTTGACCCTACTCTCCTCCCTTTCTGCACCCTATGACTCGTACTGTCCCCTTTCCTCCCGGCTGGCCCGGTAATCCCCTCCTGCTCCGTGGCTGAGTGACTCATTAGCTATGTTTCCATTAACTTGCCCAGTGATTTGTTTGTCGACATTTAGAAAGTTTGCATTGAACATAGATGCGTTAATTGCCTGCTAGAGTGCGTTTCGAAAGAACTATCTTTTGTCGATAAAAACAACTGGACGTAATGACGTCACACCTAAAAAATAAAAATAAAAATTCACAAAAACCTACAGTGTCGAATAAAATGTAGTGGTTGAAGTGTTTCCATTACCCATTTAGACAAATTGTGCATTAACAAATAGGCGACAGCCTGTATGTCCTCCCACAAATCTGTTTCATGTCCCAGGTAGCCTGCGAAAGCCAGCATGGGATAGAATGCAATAATTGACCAATATTTTTCATATTCTAATAATTCTCATGCGTCAATGTATCGCCATGATGATACTTGTATTCCTGTAGATCTGTAATAATTGAACGGTGAAACATGCATCCAGCCATTCGTAAATGCAAGGCGAAGCAATTCAGAAATTCTTGAGTCAGGACAATCATTGACAATCACCTGCCGCCCCCAGGCTAGCTGCCGCCCCAGGCTAGCTGCCTCCCCAAGCTAGCTGCGGCCCCAGGCTACCTGCCGCCCCAGGCTACCTGCCGCCCCAGGCTACCTGCGGCCCCAGTCTAGCTGCCGCCCCAGTCTACCTGCCGCCCCAGGCTACCTGCCGCCCCAGACTACCTGCCGCCCCAGTCTAGCTGCGGCCCCAGGCTACCTGCGGCCCCAGGCTACCTGCGGCCCCAGGCCAGCTGCGGCCCCAGGCCACCTGCGGCCCCAGGCCACCTGCGGCCCCAGGCCACCTGCGGCCCCAGGCCACCTGCGGCCCCAGTCTAGCTGCCGCCCCAGTCTACCTGCCGCCCCAGTCTACCTGCCGCCCCAGGCTACCTGCCGCCCCAGGCTAGCTGCCGCCCCAGGCTAGCTGCCGCCCCAGGCTAGCTGCCTCCCCAGGCTAGCTGCGGCCCCAGGCTACCTGCCGCCCCAGGCTAGCTGCCGCCCCAGGCTAGCTGCGGCCCCATCTACATGTAATTCACCATAATGACAAAGTGAACGCATGTTTTTAGACATTTTTGCAAATGTATAGAAAATGAAATACAGAAAAATGTATTTTACATAAGTACTCACACCCCTGAGTCAATAAATGTTAGAATCACATTTGGCAGTGATTATATATGTGACTCTTTCTGGGTAAGTCTCTAAGAGTCACGTTGAAGTCTTGCCATAGATGTTCAAGCCAAAACTGTCAAAACTGTCAACTGGCCACTTAGGAACATTCCATGTTGTCTTGGCAACTCCAGTGTGGCTTTGGCCTTGTGTTTTAGGTTAATGTCCTGTTGAAAGGTGATTTAATTTCCCAATGTCTGGTGGAAAGCAGACAACCAGGTTTTCCTCTAGGATTTTTCCTGTGCTTAGTTCCATTCCGTTTATTTTTTGTCCTGAAAAACTCCCCAGTCTTTAACAATTACAACCATAACATGATGCAGCCACCACTATGCTTGAGAACATGGAGAGTGGTATTCAACAATGTTTTATATTGGACTTTCCCCAAACAAAAAACCTCGTTTTCAGGACGAAAATATACAATTGCTTTGCCACATTTTTTACAGTATTACTTTAGTGCCTCGCTGCAAACAGGATGCATGTTTTGGAATAGTTTATTCTGTACAGGTTTTGTTCTTTTCACTCTGTCAAGTAGGTTAGTATTATGGAGTACCTACAATGTTGTTGATCAAATCTTAGTTGTTTTCTCCTGTCACTCTCCTTGCCTGGTCCGTGATTTCTGGTGGGCGGCCCTCTCTTGGCAGGTTTGTTGTGGTGCCATATTCTTTCCATTTTTTATTAATGGATTTAATGGTGCTCCGTGGGATGTTCAAAGTTTCTGATATTTATTTATAACCCAACCCTGATCTGTACTTCTCCACAACTTTGTCCCTGACCTTTTTGGAGAGCTCCTTGGTCTTCATGGTGCCCCTTGCTTAGTGATGTTGCAGACTCTGGGGCCTTTCAGAACAGGTGACATGCACTAAGATCATGTGATCATGTGGCATATACTGAGATCATGTGACAGATCATGTGACACTTAGATTGCACCCAGGTGGACTTTATTTAATTAATTGTGTGACTTCTGAAGGTAGTTGGTTGCACCAGATCTTATTTAGGGGTTTCATAGCAAAGGGGGTGAATACATATGCACACACCACTTTTCCATATTTTTTGAATTTTTTGAAGCAAGTTATTTTTTAAATTTCACTTCACCAATTTGGAATATTTTGTATATGTCCATTACATGAAATCCAAATAAAAATTCATTTAAATTACAGGTTGTAATGCAACCAAAATAGGAAAATCGCTAAGGGGCATGAATACTTTTTGCAAGGCACTGTATGTCACCTTACTGCACATACTGGTGTATATACTTCCATGTTGTAACAGCACTAACCTTAATCAACTCACTATGCATATTGAACAACAGTGTCCATAGCCGACTATGTCCCTGTAGACTATTTAATATATATTTTTTATTTTCATTAATATTTTATTATATTTTATCTGCATACCTCTTCTCTTGATTTTGTTTGTTTAGTATTTTTATTAGTATGGTTTACAGTGTCTTCAGAAGGGAAAGGGCCTAGTTAGTTGTACAACTGAATGCATTCAACTGAAATGTGTCTTCCGCATTTAACCCAACCCATCTGAATCCGTAAGGTGCGGGGGGCTGCCTTAATCGACATTCGGCGCCCGGGAACTGCCTTGTTCAGGGGAAAAATGACAGATTTTTACCTTGTCAGCTCGGGGATCCAAACCGCTTGACTTTTTCCACATTTTTGTTGTGTTACAGCCTGAATTTAAATGGCCTGCACACAATACCCCATAATGTCCATGTGAAATTATGTTTTTAGAAATTTTAACAAATTAAATCAAATGAAAAGACAAAATGTCTTGAGTCAATAAGTATTCAACCCCAATGTTATGGCAATCCTAAATAATTTCAGTCGTAAAAATGTGCTTAACAAATCACATAATAAGTTGCATGGACTCATTATGTGTGCAATAATAGTGTTTAACGTGATTTTTGAATGACACGCTCATCTCTACCCCACACAATTATCTGTAAGGTCCCTCAGTCAAGCAGTGAATTTCAAACAGATTCAACCACAATGATCAGAGGGGTTATCCAATGCCTCCCAAAGAAGGGCACCTATTGGTAAGCAGACATTGAGTATCACTTTTAGCATGATGAAGTTATTAATTACACTTTGGATGGTGTATCAATGCACCCAGTCACTACAAAGATACAGGCATCCTTCCTAACTCAGTTGCCGTTAAGGAAGGAAACCGCTCAGAGATTTCACCATGAGGCCAATGGTGTCTTTAAAACAGTTACAGAGTTAAATCAGAGAGGCAACAAAGAGACCAAAGATAACCCTGAAGGAGCTGAAAAGCGGAGATTGGAGTATCTGTCCATAGGACCACTTTAAGCCGTACACTCCAGAGAGCTGGGATTTACGGTAGAAATAAAGAAGAAAACAAAGGCATGTGGGAGACTCCCCAAACATATGGAAGAAAGTACTCTGGTCAGTAAAAAATATTTTGCATCTTCAAAGTGGTAGGCATGTTATGTAAATAAAAAAAATACAAACCCCCCAAAAATCAATTTTAATTCCAGGTTGTAAGGCAACAAAATAGGACAAATGCCAAGGGGGTGAATACTTTTGCAAGCCACTGTCACTGTTGTGGTCCTGTAGACTAAACTGATTTCATAATATACAAAATGTAAAGAATATGAATAAATGGTAAGTGGTTGGTAGGGTGCCGTCAGCCCAGCGTTCAGCTACATACAGTTGAAGTCGGGAAGTTTACATACACTTAGGTTGGAGTCATTAAAACTCATTTTTCAACCACTCCACAAATTTCTATAGTTTTGGCAAGTTAGTTAGGACATCTACTTTGTGCATGACACAAGCAATTTCTCCAACAATTGTTTACAGACAGATTATTTCACTTATAATTCACTGTATCACAATTCCAGTGGGACAGAAGTTTACATACACTAAGTTGACTGTGCCTTTAAACAGCTTGGAAAATTCCAGAAAATTATGTCATGGCTTGAGAATCTTCTGATTGACTCAAATGATGTCAATTAGCCTATTGGAGGTGTACCTGTGGATGTATTTCAAGGCATACCTTCAAACTCTGTGCCTCTTTGCTTGACATTATGGGAAAATCAAAAGAAAAATTGTAGACCTCCACAAGTCTAGTAAATCCTTGGGAGCAATTTCCAAATGCCTGAAGGTACCACATTCATCTGTACAAACAATAGTACGTACGCAAGTATAAACACCATGGGACCACGCAGCCGTCATACTGCTCAGGAAGGAGATGCGTTCTGTCTCCTAGAGATGAACGTACTTTGGTGCGAAAAGTGCAAATCAATCCCAGAACAACAGCAAAGGACCTTGTGAAGATGCTGGAGGAAACAGGTACAAAAGTATCTATATCCACAATTTAAAAAAAGACAGACTACGGTTTACAACTGCACACGGGGACAAAGATCGTACTTTTTTGAGAAATGTCCTCTGGTCTGATGAAACAAAAATAGAACTGTTTGAACATAATGACAATCGTTATGTTTGGAGGAAAAAGGGGTAGGCTTGCAAGCCGAAGAACACCATCCCAACCGTGAAGCACGGGGGTGGCAGCACCATGTTGTGGGAGTTCTTTTGCTGCAGGAGGGAATGGTGCACTTCACAAAATAGATGGCATGATGAGGGAGGAAATTATGCAAATATATTGAAGCAACATCTCAAGACATCAGTCAGGAAGTTAATAACCTGGTCGCAAATGGGTTTTCCAAATGGACAATGACCCCAAGCATACTTCCAAAGTTGTGGCAAAATGGCTTAAGGACAACAAAGTCAAGGTATTGGAGTGGCCTGACCTCAATCCTGACCTGACCTCAAAGCCCTGACCTCCATCCTGTAGAAAATTTGTGGGCAGAACTGAAAAATTGTGTGTGAGCAAGGAGGCCTACAAACCTGACTCAGTTACACCAGCTCTGTCAGGAGGAATGGGCCAAATTTCACCCAACTTATTGTGGGAAGCTTGTGGAAGGCTACCAGAAACATTTGACCCAAGTTCAACAATTTAAAGGTAATGTTACCAAATACTAATTGAGTGTATGTAAACTTCTGACCCACTGGGAATGTGATGAAATAAATAAAAGCTGAAATAAATCATTCTCTCTACTATTATTCTGAAATTTCACATTCTTAAAATAAAGTGGTGATCCTAACTGACCTAAGACAGGGAATTTTTATTCTGATTAAATGTCAGGAATTGTGAAAAACTGAGTTTAAATGTATTTGGCTAAGGTGTATGTAAACTTCCGACTCCAACTGTACATACTTCCATGGCTATCACATCCACATGGTGCTGGCGTGAATACGATGCTGGGACTAGCCACTTCCCTAATTGAAAAACACACCAGATTAGGTATAAATGAATAAAGGGGATTGTTTCTCCTCTGAATGTAGCTACATATAACATTAGTCAATGTTTTTAGCTAGCAAACCATCTAACGTTAGCTACTGTAGCTAAGTAACTTGCCTGTCAAGGACACAATCATATCGCAAAATAGCCAACTTAACAGCATTATCCATCATTTAGCTAGCTACCTAGCTAGCAACGGCCAAGTTCATGTTTATAACAGGCTAGCTAACGTTAGGAAGTCATCTAACATTAGTAAGCTATCCAAGTAACGTTAACTAGCTAGGCTAGCTAGCTTGTGTTATTGTCCTCATTGACCTTAACTTTACACAAGTAAAACTATTCACAAATAATGGAAAGCAGTACTGTAACGTTACTTTATTTGAGCAAACAGATTTTGCATTCCAGTCTGGTGCATAAACAGATGAGAACTAAAAACAAGGAATAATGATCAAATGCGTTGGTCTGAACATGTGTGCCGCTAGTATATTATGGTTCGTTATTTCAAAACGTCCGGTGGTGATAAATACAAACAATTAAACTGTTCTTTAGTTCCAAATCCCTGTGGCATTTTCTTTCCCGAAAGCTACTGCTAGCTACTGTCAAGGATCAAAGACAGGTTTCTTCCTGTTGAGGCTTTTTTGGCTTCTTCTTCTGTGGTGTTTAAGAAGTGCCACCCACCTACTGCATGTAGTATTGTAACAGTTGTTAAAGTACTGTGTGAATTTCACCAGGTTCATAATTAATATGGCGTGTTGATTTGTTATTGTGCGTGCCTGCATCCTGGGAGTAGGGGAGTGTCCTGCGTGCTCCTGCTCAAATAATTTTGATGCACTATGAGAGGTAGGCACGCTTTTTCTGTCTGTCTTCAGAAAAGTTAGATTATTTTAAGTACAAAGTCATACACACAGTGTTTTGTTCATGAATAATGATGTATATTTAGAGGTTACTTATAAGTGGATGGTATTGTTAAGATGCACTTGTAACTGTACTTTTTAGGATGATATTAACATGCTGAATTCAACATGTGGTTAATAGCTAGGTAAGGTCACAATATGGCTGAATACCTGTATCCTAAATAGTAAGCCGTTTGGAGATAACTTCAACAGCTGACCAATTAGATATGGGGATGCGCTACTGAAATCAACGTATAGTGGGAATTATACAACGGGTGGTTCTAATCCTTGATGCGGATTTGTTAAAACCGCATTTCAGCCAGTGTCTATTCCACAAGTTACCACTGGCTAAATCTATGACGTTGAAATGCCTATTTACTCTGTTCCATCTGACTGTGCAATCCACTGTCTCATCAGCCCAGCCAGGCAATTTATAAACTTAGACTTCTCCTGACCCCTCCTGTCTCGGCCTCCAGTATTTATGCTGCAGTAGTTTATGTGTCGGGGGGCTAGGGTCAGTTTGTTATATCTGGAGTATTTCTCCTGTCCTATTCGGTGTCCTGTGTGAATTTAAGTGTGCTCTCTCTAATTCTCTCTTTCTCTCTTTCTTTCTCTCTCTCGGAGGACCTGAGCCCTAGGACTATGCCTCAGGACTACCTGACATGATGACTCCTTGCTGTCCCAGTCCACCTGGCCGTGCTGCTGCTCAAGTTTCAACTGTTCTGCCTTATTATTATTGGACCATGCTGGTCATTTATGAACATTTGAACATCTTGGCCATGTTCTGTTATAATCTACACCCGGCACAGCCAGAAGAGGACTGGCCACCCCACATAGCCTGGTTCCTCTCTAGGTTTCTTCCTAGGTTTTGGCCTTTCTAGAGAGTTTATCCTAGCCACCATGCTTCTACACCTGCATTGCTTGCTGTTTGGGGTTTTAGGCTGGGTTTCTGTACAGCACTTTGAGATATCAGCTGATGTACGAAGGGCTATATAAATAAATTTGATTTGATTTGATTTCGTCTCGGTCCTAACAACTCTCTTATCCTCCAAACACCGGATTCTCTGGCATTATCACTTAAACAACGCAACACACGACACATTCACAGTACACAAAAATAAATAGAGTATGTGAATTTTTCGATTTTTTTTAGCTCGTCATCGAATACAATTCAATGCATACTTTCCCACAATGCATTGAAAGAGTTGGGCAGCGAGTGGTACAGTAGGCCCTAGTTCTCTTCAAGAAGCCAAACAACAAAATGAGGCTACTTACTTGGAAGATGCCTAATAGCAAAGCTTCAATGTAGGTGTTCAAATGTAGGCTACTGTAAGTCGTTTTTGTTCTCCTTATAATGATCATGAGTAATTGCATCATCTTTGAAAACTGACTTATTTTTTTATATATTTTCTTTATCCGAAGTGGATTTCTGTTTTCTCATTGAAAAGTGTTTATCACTGTCTTGACCTTCATGGGAGCTTTTAAACAAAATACTAAACCATTTATTTATTTTTTCTGAATGTGTCGGCACTGGGGACTCGATGTGGCAGCGTTATTGATGTCAGGCCGTTTGATTTGAACATGTGGATTGTTTTAGTTTTGTAGGCTAGGCTACCAATTAAATGTTTCATTTATGGATCAAGCCTTAAACAGTCAATCTCGTTTCCAATGATCATTACTTTAGTTTATGTTGTTTCTGTCCAGTGCTTCTGCCTGACTGTCAATATTTTTTCTGTGCAATAGCCTTTTGATTTGAACATTTTAATGGACATTTTAATGGTTTTGCTGTACGAGGCTGTTTGATGTAATGTGTATATGTTACAGCAGTTTGGTTTTCACTACTAAAGATGTTGAAATGGACCCAAATCATCTGTTTCTGTCTTTTCAGACCTTTTAAAATAGGATGGACAGGCTAATGTATAGGTCATATATTATAGTCTGCCTATAACCAGCCTGAATAGGCCTATAACCCATTCCTACGACTCAAAATGAGCTATTACCAGGCTGGTTAATGCGATGCATGTCTGTTGAATTTGGCTGTGGCATACTGCATACTGCATACTTTTTTACTAAACAGTACGTGCTAAATAGTATGGGAAGATGAGTACATAGTGTGCAGTTTAAGTATGTAGTACTGCTAGTATGGGTATTTGGACACGGCCACAGATCAACACTTGGTTTAGGGAGCGGTATTTATTTCTAGAAAGGAGACGTTTGCATTGCCCTCAACTATATAGTATATTAAATCAATGGCAAAAATGTGGGTTATTTTTGAGCATGATCAATATATCATTAATCTACCTCACCTGTCAATTATTAGTTGTATCACTTTTCCTGTCATCCTCAATGACTGTAAATGCATTATGTCCACGTGTGATTGTATTGTGTTTTTAAATTGGCAAATTTATCAAATCAAATTAAAAATCACTACAAATGTATTTGATAGAAACAACAGCCACATGCAAGCCTCTGGCTGATTGTGTTCAGCTGGAAGGTAGAGGGACGAATTTGAGATTAGAAAAATTCCTTGTCATTTTCTCAAAAATGGTCTCAGGGTTTATGCTGTCCTATGAGTGGAGGCTAACCGCCAGAGATGCAAATCCCGTCTTGAACGGCACTAGCCCTCTGGCGGTAGGACTTTATAACTGTGGGCGTAGGGAAAGTGGAAAATAGCAAGCAGGAGTGTGTGTATTTGTGTGTGTGTCACAGTTCTCAAAATAAATATTTATTCTGTGACTGGTACTCACATGCTAACACATAACAAGCAGTAGCCTGGCAGAGAAATGTAAAGGGTTTAAGTTGTGATTTTATTAAAACCACCAGTTCACTTTCCTTGCTAATACACTACTGACTTTATCTTCTCAGATGTGGCAGCAAACATATATTGGAATTAAAAAGAAGCATCAGATGCCACAAACAGAGCAACAGAGGGGACAACAAAATTAAATGGCATACCAGAGATAGGTTAGTTTATAAATGTGAACCAATCAATACATTTTAAATAACGTACTGAGTTTTGAAAAAGTTGAGACTTGTTCCAGTGGTTTTAGTGTGTTTTTAGCTTTGAGATTCCAGTGTTCAAGACCGTTAGTTTATTGGGCAGAATAACTTATTGTCTCCTATAATTTCACAGGCTTTACCCAGTCACCTAAAATAGCTGTTTATTGAAGAGAGGCGGAGATTTGAGTTGGGCAACTAAAGACACAATGTCTGATGTGGAGATGGACCCAGAAGACCATAACCTCTCCACGCTGGCTCTCCCTGAGTTTGAGGATCTGATTGAGTCAGCAGACTGAAAAAGAAGCTCTTATGAGGAGAAAAAACAACGCAGTCAGAATGAAAACCAGAGGCAACATCAACGTTCACCGCAGCCCAGAACATCGACTGTTCAATAGACCACAGACAATCACCTGCACCTTGCAGACCATTTTCACTGACTCTCTTCACACCTGCTTCTCAAGAGACTTTTTTTGCACTGACTCACACTCACTCACTCACTCACTCACTCACTCACTCACTCACTCACTCACTCACTCACTCACTCACTCACTCACTCACTCACCTAGCCAAACACTAAACAGCTCACTAAACATTAAACAACTCACTAAACAACTCATTAAACAGCTCACTAAACAGCTCATTAAATACTAAACAGCTCACTAAACACTTAACAGCTCACTAAACATTAAACAGCTCACTAAACAACTCATTAAATACTAAACAGCTCACTAAACATTAAACAGCTCACTAAACATTAAACAGCTCACTAAACAACTCATGAAATACTAAACAGCTCACTAAACATTAAACAGCTCACTAAACAACTCATTAAACAGCTCACTTAACACCTCACTAAACGCCTCACTAAACACCTCACTAAACACTAAACACCTCACTAAACGCAAATCACTAAACAGCTCATTAAACACTAATTACCTCATTAAATACTAAATACCTTTCCTAAACACTAAAAACCTCACTAAACACTAAACACCTCACTAAACACTAATTACCTCATTAAATACTAAATACCTTTCCTAAACACTAAAAACCTCACTAAACACTAAACACCTCACTAAACACCTCACTAAACAGCTCATTAAATACTAAACACTAAAAACCTCACTAAACCCCTCACTAAACACCTCACTAAACACTAAACACCTCACTAAACACCTCACTAAACAGCTCATTAAATACTAAACACTAAACACCTCACTAAACACCTCACTAAACACCACTTTCCGAATACTTCGGAAAGTATTCAGACCCCTTGACTTTTCCCATTTTTTTATGTTACAGATTTATTCTAAAATATACTTATATACTTTATTCTAAAATATACTAAATATATATATCCTCAGCCGTATACACACAATACCCAATAATGACGAAGTGAAAACAGATTTTTAGAAATGTTTGCAAATGTATTCAACATTTAAAAAAAAGATACTTATTTGCATAAGTATTCAGACCCTTTGCTATGAGACTCAGAATTGAGCTCAGCTGCATCCGGTTTCCATTGATCATCCTTGAGATGTTTCTACAACTTGATTGGAGTCCACCTGTGGTAAAATACATTGATTGGACATGACTATATATATGCCTGCTAGGATCTTCTCACATCTGAAATGTTGCCTCAGATGCTGGTCACAAGCAGGAGCTACTATTCTGAAACCAATTGAATCACTCTACAAACAAACACTTAAGATTTTTGATAACAAACTAAACAGTTACCACCATTGTCACATAATTTACAATTATAATGTATTTAGTCTGGATGTAGATGCAAGCCTTGTCTTTAAGGTCCTGCATGGTCTTGCCCCTCCACTCCTATGCCGGCATATCATGGTCAAGGAAAGCAACTCCAGAATAACAAGGGCAGTAACTAGAGGGGATTGTTTTGTCCCTTTTAGACTCAATAGAATCTCTCAATCGGCCTTCTGTTAGAGCTACAATATACTGGAATGCCCATGGACTTGAGAAGCTGCACTGATTATTGTACTTTGACCTTTCATTTGAAAACATGGCTCAAATCTATCCAAACCTGGACACATACGAGTTATCTGTGGTTCCTCATATGTAAGACGACAGTTGATGACAGTGTTGTTGTTGTTGTTAGAATTATATATTATTGGATGTAATGTGTTTTGTATTGTTTTAGTGAGTATGTGTATAGAGGCTGTGTAATTGTCCTTAGCTGCCCTGAGACTACGGGTGTAAATTATCTTTTGGCTAACCCCCGCCACATTTACATGGATGTTGCATTATTGTAATATTGATGTTGATTAATGTGCATTGTCCACTAATAATAAATAAACAAAAATCAACCATCTCTGCAGCACTCCACCAATCAGGCCTTTATGGTAGAGTGGCCAGATGAAAGCCACTCCTCAGTAAAAGGCACATGAAAGCCCACTTGGAGTTTGTCAAAAGGCACCTAAAGGACTCAGACCATGAGAAACAAGATTCTCTGGTCTGATGAAACCAAGATTGAACTCTTTGGCCTAAATGCCAAGCGTCACATCTGGAGGAAACCTGGCACCATCCCTACGGTGAAGCATGGTGGCGGCAGCATCATGCTGTGGGGATGTTTTCCACCATCCCTACGGTGAAGCATGGTAGTGGCAGCATCATGCTGTGGGGATGTTTTCCACCATCCCTACGGTGAAGCATGGTAGTGGCAGCATCATGCTGTGGGGATGTTTTCCACCATCCCTACGGTGAAGCATGGTGGTGGCAGCATCATGCTGTGGGGATGTTTTCCACCATCCCTACGGTGAAGCATGGTAGTGGCAGCATCATGCTGTGGGGATGTTTTTATGCGGCAGGGACTAGGAGACTAGAACAGGATCGAGGCAAAGATGAATGGAGCAGTACAGAGAGATCCTTGATGAGAACCTGCTCCAGAGCTCTCAGGACCTCAGACTGGGGTGATGGTTCACCTTCCAACAGGACAACGACCCTAAGCACACAACCAAGACAACGCACTAGTGGCTTCGGGTCAAGTCTCTAAATGTCCTTGAGTGGCCCAGATAGAGCCCAGACTTGAACATGATCAAATATCTCTGAAGAGACCTGAAAATAGCTGTGCAGCCATGCTCCTCATCCACCCTGACAGAACTTGAGAGGATCTGCAGAGAAGAATGGGAGAAACTCCCCAAATACAGGTGTGCCAAGCTTGTACCCAAGAAGACTCAAGGCTGTAATCGCAACCAAAGGTGCTTCAACAAAGTACAGAGTAAAGGGTCTGAATACTTATGTAAATGTAATATTTCATTTATTTATTTATTTTTTATAAATTAGCAACAATTAAATAAATGTTTTTGCTTTGTCATTATGGGATATTGTGTGTAGATTGATGAGGGGGGAAAAAAATTATTGAATCCGTTTTAGAATAAGGCTGTAAAGTAACAAAATGTGGAAAAAGTCAAGGGGTCTGAATACTTTTCTAAAGGCACTGTATACCTCGTGGTCACATTGGGAAGAGCTAATAGCAGCAGATTTGAATTATGTTGTTGTTGTTATTGTTGTTTGCAAGCAGGAAGTCTCCCAGCTGTGTTTGTTGATGTCATATTGCCCTCTCTCTCTCTATTACCCTCTCTCCCTCTCTATTACCCTCTCTCTCTCTCTCTATTACCCTCTCTCTCTCTCTCTATTACCCTCTCTCTCTATTACCCTTTCTCTCTCCTCCCTTCTCTATTACCCTCTCTCTCTCTCTCTCTCCACCTCTGTCTTCCTCCATCCTTCTCCCTCTCCTCTCTCTCCTGATCTCTCTTCATCTCTCCAGCTCCCTATTTCTTCCTTACTTTAGCCTCTCTCTCATTGGCATGCCTCCTATTTTCCAATCTCTGCACTAGTTGTGTCAAGTGTCTCCCCGAATGGGATCAAAAATGCATCATAGTGAGTTGATGCGCACACACACACACACACACACAGAGACACACACACAGAGACACACACACACACACACACACAGAGAGAGCGAGAGAGACACACACACAGAGAGACACACACACATACACATACACACATACACACACAAACACACACACACAGAGCGAGAGAGAGACACACACACACACACAGACACATCACACTGAACTGAAGCAGAGCTGATGCAGACTCGAGTGAACAAGTTGATGCTGCTTCATCTCTCTTTGCAACCCCCAGGACACTTTGATCACACCAACCACAGGTACAAACAGGGACAAACAGGGACACACAGGGACAAACAGGGACACACAGGTACAAACAGGGACACACAGGGACAAACAGGGACACACAGGGACACACAGAGTCAAACATGGACACACAGGGACAAACAGGGACAAACAGGGACACACAGGGACACACAGGGACACACAGAGACAAACAGGGACACACAGGGACAAACAGGGACACACAGGGACACACAGATTAGACCTAGCTTCCTCTAGCAGCCTGTGAAGTCACCCCTTATCTAGGTGAAAATACATCAAATCACAGGAACCACAAACCATAGGAACAGGAACCAGACCTGTATCTGAGCTTAATAGAGCTTGCCTGATGAACCAATAGGATAGTCCAAAAACATGCAAATCACACCCGTCTGGCACTCCAGGTAGGCTACACCAAACACTTACAATATCTGAACAAATTTAAAATAGTACCTGAACCCAGGTCTGCTAGTACAGTAGTTTCCTCCAGCAACATGAGTGCACTGATATAACAGTCAGATAGAGCACAACTTATCTTGAAATAATACAGTAAGTGTAAAGTTATTTATCTGTTGGTCTGCACCTAGTCAACCATTTGGGGTGTGTCTCCCCCTCAGACAAGACAGTTTTCTTTACAATCGCTAGGACCCATTTCTCAATACTGAGGTCACTTTTTCAAAACTCTTCACACAGTACTCCTAAACAACTTTCAGCTTGGCACAGCAGTTCATTTCACATCCAAAATGCACTAAAACTACCAAAACACTTCATACATGTCTCAAATCAACTCATTCTTCCAGAACATTAGCAAAGGTTGTCACCCAACAAGCACACGTTGTCATAAAACAACGACCTAAAAAACACTAACATTAACTATCATTACACAATGTTTTCTCTGCAAAACAAGAATGACACCTCTCTGCTGTTTCCAATTCACTGCAGTATATGTTACAGGAATGTATTAGACATGATGCAATATGCTTCAATATGTTTTATGGCATTGAATGATTCCAAAATAGAAGAATTTGTATATACACCATCTACCGATACAGATAAAGTAGCAATGCTAGTCAACCCTGTCTTCTGACTTTGGCCACAGGTTCTCATCCACATCACATCCTATGTAATCTTGGGCAATACACCTAGGAAAGAATCTTTTGGCATGCCTGGTCCATCCCTGGTGTCATGATGTTGCCCTGTTGGGGGAGGTTTATGACCCCCCCCCCATAAATACCTTCCCCCCTTTTCTCTCCACTCTACAGAATGGACTGTTGGAAAGCCCTTTGTTAACATAGAGAGAGTATGGTAACATAAAAAGGTTGGGGAAAATAACACTATTTCTGTAATCCAACCAGTTGAAAGTGTCCATTGGTAATAAAATAATATGATGTCAGATCAGTTGTTGTCTGGGACATTGTATCTGAGGATAGGGTGACATAACCTGTAACTTGGATCAGATTCACATGGAATTGTTGTGCAATTTAAATGTTTAAATATGAAACTATTTGTGAAAAGATTAAATGTAATTTTTGTGTTTAAAATTAGATAATTATTTTCATGAGTAAAATATGCTCACTCTGGCCACGCCCACGTGAATAGGCATTGGTTGGAAATGAGGAACCAACCCCTTTTCTACATTTCTATAAGAGGCCCCGTGATCCAATTCATGGCAGACTAAGCCAACAGCAGCGTGAGCTGTGGTTGCTAATGGTTGAACGACTACAACCTAACGAAATGAACCTTGTGTTGCCGACGACGTGAGGACGGATGTCCATACGTTTAAAAGGGCTCATTTCAACGTGACGATCGACACACTGGGAGGATGAATTTCGACTACACCAGCCAGAATATAGCATGAGCTTAAAATATGGCAACTTGGTGTGAACTTTGAACTCTTATTCACTAAAGAAGTGATACATCCTAGATGTCGAGTTATCAGTAGCAGCTGTAAACGTGCGTGACCTAGGAAAGGATGGACAATCTCTTCAGAACGACAGGGTACTACAACATATCCGTTCTACCACCTGACGACAGACTACAACGTATCCACCCAGAAATATTATTCAAAGGACAAGGGAGATCTCTGCTGGGCAACCCAGCCTTCCATCTTCGAGGAATGGAGAGTAAGGTGGGAGGAAAAGGGACACCATCCTGGGATGGGCTACATACCACTCTGTGACCGCACAGGAGTGGTGAAACGCCACATTGTCCCATACAATTACAAACGTTGGCCAATTTCGCCTCACTGCAACCCTTTCCTCACCTGGCACAACCCTTCCATAGAGGTCATCCAGGAATGAAATGAGATGCTCGGTGGTTTATGGCCCAATTAGCGGTTTGTGTAACAGCCATCCATCAGAGGATATTGCTGGACACATTGTGATGTTGTCACCCCTCTGGCCCGGGACATCCACTGAGGCTCTTTTCCCAGTCACATTCCTTCCTCGCCACCGTGTTTTGGCCAAGTTAAAACCAGCGTCATCCACAAAGATGAATATGTGGGGTGTTTGACTGGCTTCCATCTCCATGACTCTCTAAAATAAATCCACAAGGAAACATAAGAGTTAAGCTATTATAGTAGTTTACATTATAACTAATAACATGCCATGGTGTGACTCTGCCCTGTTTGGTTTTGTTCAAAAAGTTGTTATGCTTACATTGTGAATATTTACAAATGTAATGCTGTCTGCCAACACTCTGTCCCGAATCTTTGTGAGTTTTATGCCATTGTTTCTGATGACCATATCAATGATTGCAGTTTCCTGCACAGCAGTGAAAATCTGTTGTGTCCTAAGCAGAAATTCAAAAACAATTACACACAAGTGGGTTTGGAGACTTTGCTCAATTTACTTCTGTCATCTACGAACAGTTGAACAGTCATCTTGAAGTACGATCTGGCTTTAATGGCCATGTACTCTTAACATATCCACTCGGCACAGCCATAAGACGACTGGCCACCCCTCCGAGGCTGGTTATCTCTTTAGGTTTCTTCCTAGGTTCTGGCCTTTCTATGGAGTTTTTCCGAGCTTCTACATCGGCATTGCTCTTTGGGGTTATAGGTTTCTGCATAGCACTTTGTGACAACTGGTGATGTAAAATGGGCTTTAGAAAATACATGTGATTGGAGAAGAAGAAGAAGAAACCAGGGGAAGTCTCACCCTCAAACTGAGCCGACAACAACACCACCACACAATTGGAAAGCAAGCTTATGCTCTACAGACCTCTTACAGATGCCCTATTTTAATTTGACCCAATTTCTCACAGCAGGAAAATAATCCTGCAGTAACAGGACATGTGTATTATTATGTGGATTAGAATTATTAGACATTTAGGAAAGTAAGCTTATGCTTTATATACTTCTTATAGATCTATCCGAGGAAGCTACCAACAAAACGGTGTAGTAATGTGTAGTATGTGGTCCTTTGATGTGTTCACGTGTGTAATTATCACACAGATGAAAATTTGCTAATTTGCTTATTTGCTTATTGAACACTCAACTGTTTATTAATGTGCCCTGTCTGTGCCAAATAAAATGTTTTCACTGTACACTACTGGACTGTATCGATACAAAGATCTTGGGAAACAGCACCTTATTCTCCACAGCCACAAGAACAGACAGATAACTAACTACTGTAGGAGTTCTGTTTTATGGCCAGACTGGATATTCTTATCTCATTTACCATAAACAATAGCTGTTAAAACATGACTGAAAACCCTATCGGTCTGTAGAGACTGAAAAACCCTGTGTCTATAGAGACTGAATACCCTGTCGGTCTGTAGAGACTGAAAACCCCATCGGTCTGTAGAGACTGAAAACACTATCAGTCTGTAGAGGCTGAAAACACTATCAGTCTGTAGAGACTGAAAACCCTGTGTCTGTAGAGACTGAAAAACCCTATCGGTCTGTAGAGACTGAAAACACTATCAGTCTGTAGAGACTGAAAACACTATCAGTCTGTAGAGACTGAAAACCCTGTGTCTGTAGAGAATGAAAAACCCTATCAGTCTGTAGAGACTGAAAACCCCTATCAGTCTGTAGAGACTGAAAACCCTGTGTCTGTAGAGACTGAAAACCCTGTGTCTGTAGAGACTAAAAAACCCTATCGGTATGTAGACTGAAAACCCTATCGGTCTGTAGACTGAAAACCCTATCGGTCTGTGGAGACTGAAAACCCCTATCGGTCTGAAGAGACTGAAAACCCTGTGTCTGTAGAGACTGAAAACCCTGTGTCTGTAGAGACTGAAAACACTATCGGTCTGTAGAGACTGAAAACGCTATCGGTCTGTAGAGACTGAAAACGCTATCTCTGTTGTGAAGACCAAAGAGAGGACAGAGGATGAATGCAGAAGTGAAAATGAATTGGACATAAATATCTTATGACTAGAATTAATCAGTAGAGGGCAGTCAGACTGCACTTCTCCTTCTCTGCTCAGCTCTACACTCCTCTTCACCCCTCTCCTTTCCTCTCCCTTCCTCTCATGTCTTCTCTGCCTTTATGTCTCTCTCTTTCCCCATCTCAAGGCTTAGAAATCCTTCTTTAAACTGTCTCCTCCCCTTCATCTACACTGATTGAAGTGGATTTAACAGGTGACATCAATACCTGGAAACACCTGGTCGGTCTATGTCATGGAAAAAGCAGGTGTTCCTAATGTATATATATATATATATATCCACTTTAATTTGGATCAGTAGCCTCAGTTGCTGGGACTGCTACTATCTGTCCTGGGTTACTGCCTAACCCTAGGCAGCTTGGTGAAGCAGCTAGCCTAACTATTAGCTATCAAGCTTGCCAGGTTTCCTTGACAGTTTCAACACAGCCCGCAACTCGGTTAGCTCTTGTGGCTGGTACTACGGATAGTCCCGGGCTTGTAACTGTTTAAATGGGCAGGGGACCTCGAGTGGCTAGATGTTCTTTACCATTCGGCCATCAGATGTGCCACCAATGCTCCTTATAGGACACATCACTGCACTCTATACTCCTCTGTAAACTGGTCATCTCTGTATACCCATTGCAAGACCCACTGGTTGATGCTTATTTAAAACCCTCTTAGGCCTCACTCCCCCTCGTTGAGATATCTACTGCAGCCCTCATCCTCCACATACAAAACCTGTTCTACCAGTCACATTCTGTTAAAGGTCCCCAAAACACACACATCCCTGGTTCGCTCCTCTTTTCAGTTCGCTGCCGCTAGCGACTGTAACGAGCTGCAACAAACACACAAACTGGACAGTTTTATCTCCATCTCTTCATTCAAAAACTCAATCATGAACACTCTTACTGACTGTTGTGGGGCTGCTTTGTGTGATGTATTGTTGTCTATACCTTCTTGCCATTTGTGCTGTTGTCTGTGCCCAATAATGTTTGTACCATGTTTGGTGCTGCTACCATGTTGTGCTGCTACCATGTTAAGTTGCTACCATGCTGTGTTGTCATGTGATACTGCCTTGCTATGTTGTTGTCTTTGGTCTTTCTTTATGTAGTGTTGTGTTGGCTCTCTTGTTGTGATGTGTGTTTTGTCCTACATTTATATATATTTTTAATCCCAGCCCCCGTCCCCGCAGAAGGCCTTATATGGTAGGCCGTCACTGTAAATAAGAATTTGTTCTTAACTGACTTGTTTAGTTAAATACATTTTACATTTTAAACAATAAATTATAATAATAATCCCTGCTGTTTGTTGCTATTTCCATCGTCCCTGCGAGCTGTGCTGACTGGAACTGCGTTAGCCTACGCTGCAACCATCATGCCACCCAAAGATAAAGAAGGTTGGAGTAAAGGAGTAAAAGTGTTTCACACAGTTGTATGATCTTTTAAATCAACAACAAGATTTCTACCAGCAGACGTTATCACAGGTGCAGCTAAAAACAAAAATTCAGAGGAACCAACATCTTCATCAACTAGGACTTCTCTGAAGCTGTGTGCCAGAAAGCTGCCAGAGAGCAAGAGGTCATTGCTTACATTGGCTATGACAAACTCACTGTCCACCCTCCCTCCCAAAAGCCTGGGAGGAGTGAGAGAGCCAAGCTTAGAACTGTTAGAGCTGTTCGAGCTGTTCGAGCTGTTCGAGCTGTTCGAGCTGTTCGAGCTGTTCGAGCTGTTCGAGCTGTTAGAGCACTTAGAGCTGTTAGAACTGTTAGAACTGTTAGAGCTGTTAGAACTGTTGGAGCTGTTAGAACTGTTAGAACTGTTAGAGCTGTTAGAGCTGTTAGAGCTGTTAGAACTGTTAGAGCTGTTAGAACTGTTAGAACTGTTAGAACTGTCAGAGCACTTAGAGCTGTTAGAGCTGTTAGAACTGTTAGAACTGTCAGAGCTGTCAGAGCACTTAGAACTGTTAGAGCTGTTAGAGCTGTTCGAGCTGTTAGAACTGTCAGAGAACTTAGAGCTGTTAGATCTGTTAGAACTGTTAGAGCTGTTAGAACTGTTAGAACTGTTAGAACTGTCAGAGCTGTCAGAGCACTTAGAACTGTTAGAACTGTTAGAACTGTTAGAGCTGTTAGAGCACTTAGAGCTGTTAGAGCTGTTAGAGCTGTTAGAACTGTTAGAGCTGTTAGAGCTGTTAGAGCTGTTAGCTGTCAGAGCACTTAGAGCTGTTAGAGCTGTTAGAACTGTTAGAGCTGTTAGAGCTGTTAGAGCTGGTCGAGATATTAGAACTGTTAGAGCTGTTAGAACTGTTAGAGCTGTTAGAGCTGTTAGAACTGTTAGAACTGTCAGAGCACTTAGAGCTGTTAGAGCTGTTAGAACTGTTAGAACTGTCAGAGCTGTCAGAGCACTTAGAGCTGTTAGAGCTGTTAGAGCTGTTAGAACTGTTCGAGCTGTTAGAGCTGTTAGAACTGTTAGAGCTGTTAGAGCACTTAGAACTGTTAGAACTGTCAGAGCTGTCAGAGCACTTAGAGCTGTTAGAGCTGTTAGAGCTGTTAGAGCTGTTAGAACTGTTAGAGCTGTTAGAGCTGTTAGAGCTGTTCAGGCTGTTCGAGCTGTTAGAACTGTTAGAGCTGTTAGAACTGTTAGAACTGTTAGAGCTGTTAGAGCTGTTCGAGCTGTTCTGAGCTGTTCGAGCTGTTCGAGCTGTTAGACTGTTAGAGCTGTTAGAACTGTTAGAACTGTTAGAGCTGTTAGAGCTGTTAGAACTGTTAGAACTGTTAGAGCTGTCAGAGCTGTCAGAGCACTTAGAGCTGTTAGAGCTGTTAGAACTGTTAGAGCTGTTAGAGCTGTTAGAACTGTTAGAACTGTTAGAGCTGTTAGAACTGTTAGAGCTGTTAGAGCTGTTAGAGCTGTTAGAGCTGTTAGAACTGTTAGAGCTGTTAGAGCTGTTAGAGCTGTTAGAACTGTTAGAGCTGTTAGAGCTGTTAGAGCTGTTAGAGCTGTTAGATCTGTTAGAACCGTTCGAGCCCCCTGGATGGATGATTAAGTGAAACGTAAAGATCAACAAAATGATGAAAATTGTGGCAAACAAGTCAGGCTGCTCAGCTGATTGGTTGACATACTGTACATTGATAAATGTTGTTACTAAACGTAACAAAAATAATAAATTATATTACAAAAAACAAAAAATAAAAAATGCCATCAAACACAATTGGAAAAGACTTGAGTACCTTAAACTAGGGGTTTCAAACTCATTCTGTGGAGGGCATAGTGTCTGCAGGTTTTTGGTTTTTCCTTTCGATTAAGACCTAGACAACCAGATGGGGGGGGTGTTCTTTACTAATTAGTGATTTTAAGTTATCAAGCAAAGGACAAGGGAGGTGTGAACACCTGCAGACACACTGCCCTCCGGGGAACGAGTTTGACATGTGCCTAAATTATATCATAGGCAGAAAACTCAATTCATCTCCATCTACTTTAAAGTAGATGCATCATGTATAACTAATTTTTTCAATATAGCCAATCATTTTAATTACTATTTAACCATGTAAAGTGAAAAAACTCAGACTTAGTGTTATCAATAATGATGAGCCACCTTGTACAGACAACCTAGATGGTAAACTATAGAGAATACTAGCAGACTGTATTACCACCAGGTATAGACAACCTAGATGGGAAACTATAGAGAATGGTAGCAGACTGTATTATAGACAACCTAGATGGTAAACTATAGAGAATGGTAGCAGACTGTATTACCACCAGGTATAGACAACCTAGTTGGGAAACTATTGAGAATACTAGCAGACTGTATTACCACCAGGTATAGACAACCTAGATGGGAAACTATTGAGAATGGTAGCAGACTGTATTACCACCAGGTATAGACAACCTTGATGGGAAACTATAGAGAATGGTAGCAGACTGTATTACCACCAGGTATAGACAACCTTGATGGGAAACTATAGAGAATGGTAGCAGACTGTATTACCACCAGGTATAGACAACCTAGATGGGAAACAATAGAGAATGGTAGCAGACTGTATTGCCACCCCTATTTCCTAGATCTTTAACCATAGTCTTAAGGAGTGTGTGTCCACAGGTGTGGAAGGAAGCTAAAACGAATTCCCCTGCCTAAAAATAGTAAAGCACCCTTTGCTGGCTCTAACAGCCGCAAAGGGTGCAGTTTGCTGCCTGCTCTTAGTAAACTGATGGAGAGAATTGTTTTTGACCAAATACAACGCTATTATTCCTGACTTTCAGCATGCGTGCAGAGAAGGGACACTCAACTTGTACTGCAGCTGGCAGATGATTGGTTCAAAGAAATGGATAATAAGATGGTAGTTGTATTGTTACATTTCCTTTGAGGTTATTGATCATAAAATGTTATTGAAGAAACTCACTTGCTATGGTTTTACATCACCTGCCATCACATGGTTGGTTATTTATTCAATAGAACCCAGAGAGTGTTCTTCAATGGAAGCTTCTCTAACATCTGAGAACAACATCTAACAAGAACATCTAACAACAACATCTAACAATGTGTACAGTGCGGTGTCCCTCAGGGCAGTTACCTTGGACTGTTACTCTTCTCTATTTTTACAAATGATTTGCAACTGCTAGAATCACTGTGTATGGGTGTGATTTCCACACTCTACATTTCAGCACACAAAGCCAGTGAGCTCAATGAAATTCTAAATAAGGACTTACAGTCAGTTTCAGAAAGGGTGATCAATAATAAACTGGTCTTAATTAAATACATTTAAAACTAAAAACATTGTATTTGGTTCAAAACATTCTCTAAGCCTTAAATCTTAACTGGAATTATGTATAAAGGGTGTGTCGATTAAGCAAGTTGAGGAAGCTCCCTTCAGAGTATTGTACAGAGTCATGATCTCATGGAACTCCCTTCACAGTATTATACAGAGCCATGATCACAGGGAATTCCCTTCACAGTATTATACAGAGCCATGATCACAGGGAACTCCCTTCACAGTATTATACAGAGCCATGATCACATGGAACTCCCTTCACAGTATTATACAGAGCCATGATCACAGGGAATTCCCTTCACAGTATTATACAGAGCCATGATCACAGGGAACTCCCTTCACAGTATTATACAGAGCCATGATCACATGGAACTCCCTTCACAGAATTATACAGAGCCATGATCACATGGAACTACCTTCACAGTATTATACAGAGCCATGATCACAGGGAACTCCCTTCACAGTATTATACAGAGCCATGATCACATGGAACTCCCTTCACAGTATTATACAGAGCCATGATCACATGGAACTCCCTTCACAGTATTATACAGAGCCATGATCACATGGAACTCCCTTCACAGTATTATACAGAGCCATGATCACATGGAACTCCCTTCACAGTATTATACAGAGCCATGATCTCATGGAACTCCCTTCACAGTATTATACAGAGGCATGATCTCATGGAACTCCCTTCACAGTATTATACAGAGGCATGATCACATGGAACTCCCTTCACAGTATTATACAGAGGCATGATCTCATGGAACTCCCTTCACAGTATTATACAGAGCCATGATCACATGGAACTCCCTTCACAGTATTATACAGAGGCATGATCTCATGGAACTCCCTTCCATCTCCAAATACTGAGCAAACAGCAAAATGAAGTTTAAAAAACAGATTAAACAACATCTCATGGAACGATGGGGACTGTGAGGGGGGGCACACTCAAATAAATAAACAAACAAACACATGCACACAGACACACTAAAATGTTGCATTGTTTGTATTATCATTATTATTTTTTGTTAATTCTTTGTATATCATGGGAATGTATTTGAAGTTTGTGTGACTGTCCTTGTCTATGAGTGTATCAGCGTTTTGATACTTGACATGTTTCTTGTGGACCCCAGGAAGAGTAGCTGCTGTATCTGCAAAATCTAATGGGGATCCAAATAAACAAACAAATATGAATTAAAAAAATATACAGCAGTAGTTAACTAGGATGAGACTTGACTAGAATACAGCATATACAGTGTATTTGGAAAGTATTCAGACACCTTGACTTATCCACATGTTGTTACATTACAGCCTTATTCTAAAATGTATTAAATTGTGTTTTTTCCTCTTCAATCTACACACAATACCCCATAATGAGAAAGCAAAAACACATTTTTGAAAAGTTTGCAAATGTAATAAAATAAAAAAACAGAAATACCTTATTTACACAAGTATTCAAACCCTTTGCTATGAGACTCGAAATTGAGCTCAGATGCATCCTGTTTCCCTTGATAATCCTTGAGATGTTTCTACAACTTGATTGGAGTCCACCTGTGGTAAATTCAATTGATTGGACATGATTTGGAAAGGCACACACCTGTCTATATAACGTCCCACAGTGGAGCAAAAATCAAGCCATGAGGTCGAATGAATTGTCCGTAGAGCTCCAAGACAGGATTGTGTCGAGGCACAGATCTGGGGAAGGGTACTAAACAATTTCTGCAGCATTGAAGGTCCCCAAGAACACAGTGGCCTCCATCATTCTTAAATGCAATAAGTTTGGAACTACCAAGATTCTTCCTAGAGCTGGCCGCCTGGCCAAACTAAGCAATCCCGGGAGAAGGACCTTGGTCAGGAATGTGACCAAGAACCCAATGGTCACTCTGACAGAGCTCTAGAGTACATATGTGAAGATGGGAGAACCTTCCAGAAGGACAACCATCTCTGAGGTACTCCACCAATGAGGCATTTATGGTAGAGTGGCCAGATGGAAGCCACTCCTCAGAAAAAGGCACATGACAGCCCGTTTGGACTCAGACCATGAGAAACAAGATTCTCTGGTCTGATGAAACCAATATTGAACTCCTTGGACTGAATGTCAAGCGTCATGTCTGGAGGAAACCTGGCACCATCCCTACGGTGAAGCACGGTGGTGGCAGCATCATGCGGTGGAGATGTTTTTCAGCGGCAGGGATTGGGAGACTAGTCAGGATCAAGGGAAAGAGAAATGGAACAATGTAGAGAGAGATCCTTGATGAAAACCTGCTCCAGAATGCTCAGGACCTCAGACTGGGTCAAAGGTTCACCTTCCAACAGGACAATATTCCTAGGCACACAGCCAAGACACAGCCAAGGCAAACAGCCAACGCAGGAATGGCTTCAGGACAAGTCTCTGAATGTCCTTGAGTGGCCCAGCCAAAGCCCGGACTTGAACCCGATCAAACATCTCTGGAGACACCTGAGAATAGCTGTGCAGTGACACTCTCCATCCAACCAGACAGAGCTTAAGAGGATCTGCATAGGAGAATGGGAGAAACTCCTCAAATACAGGTGTGCAAGGCTTGTAGCATCATACCTAAGAAGACAAGAGGCTGTAATCGCTGCCAATGGTGCTTCAACAAAGTACTATGTAGAGGGTCTGAATACAGTCTATGGGTTCGTAGCTTCAACCCCGCCTCACACACACACACACACACACACACACACACACACACACACACACATTGATTAATGGACTGCTGAATGTATATATATTTTCTCTAGCTTTGTTTTCTCTTTTCAATATTATGTCCATCTCTGATAAGCTACCCAGGGTTGAAAATAGCCCATATTAATATACAGTGGGGAGAACAAGTATTTGATAACCTGCAAAATCGGCAGTGTTTCCTACTTACAAAGCATGTAGAGGTCTGTAATTTTTATCATAGGTACACTTCAACTGTGAGAGACGGAATCTAAAACAAAAATCCAGAAAATCACATTGTATGATTTTTAAGTAATTAATTTGCATTTTATTGCATGACATAAGTATTTGATCACCTACCAACCAGTAAGAATTCCGGCTCTCACTGACCTGTTAGTTTTTCTTTAAGAATCCCTCCTGTTCTCCACTCATTACCTGTATTAACTGGACCTGTTTGAACTCATTACCTGTATAACAGACACCTGTCCACACATTCAATCAAACAGACTCCAACCTCTCTACAATGGCCAAGACCAGAGAGCTGTGTAAGGACATCAGGGATAAAATTGTAGACCTGCACAAGGCTGGGATGGGCTACGGGACAATAGGCAAGCAGCTTGGTGAGAAGGCAACAACTGTTGGCTCAATTATTAGAAAATGGAAGAAGTTCAAGATGACAGTCAATCACCCTCGGTCTGGGGCTCCATGCAAGATCTCACCTCGTGGGGCATCAATGATCACGAGGAAGGTGAAGGATCAGCCCAGAACAACACGGCAGGACCTGGTCAATGACCTGAAGAGAGCTGGGACCACAGTCTCAAAGGAAACCATTAGTAACACACTACGCCGTCATGGATTAAAATCCTGCAGCGCACGCAAGGTCCCCCTGATCAAGCCAGCGCATGTCCATGCCCATCTGAAGTTTGCCAATGACCATCTGGATGATCCAGAAGGTCATGTGGTCTGATGAGACAAAAATAGAGCTTTTTGGTCTAAACTCCACTCGCCGTGTTTGGAGGAAGAAGAAGGATGAGTACAACCCCAAGAACACCATTGTTAGAATTATTATGAATAAATGAATAAACAATATCCCTATTTCAAAATAGAACTGTAACTAAGTAAACTTATACTCTGTTTTATTATATCTGATTAACAATATGAGTACATAAGGGGGGATTGTGAGACACGGACAAGGAGTAATTAAAGTTAATGAACACCATTCCAACTAGGAAGAAACGAATGGGTTGTGGACTGTGTAAACACATAACGTCGTTAACCTATGGTTGAACCAACAGAAACTTAGCTCTGGGGTTTTTAGATAAGACAGTGAGTGCATTCCTAGGTTCTGTTAATTAGAACTGTCAGCTCAGTGGTGATCGATAATGTTGAGGGGTCAAAAGTTACCTGGGAGTGTGTTAGTAAGTTAGAATGAACTTTTCACCTCACTTTGTCCCGGTCGAGAGGAGGGGATTCTGTTAAAGCAATGAAATTACGTCATGTTTTGTATATAAACTGTTGCTCGTGGTGAAGTGGGAGCGCACTCCGAGAATAAATTCTGTTACCTATTATTGAAAGACTGGTCTCCGTCTATTTTATGCAAACAAGAATCTTACAAATTCTCATAAAATAGATTAAGGGTATTCAATTAATGAAAACACATTGGCATCATTAAATTACAGTAAAAACCATCCCAACCATGAAGCATGGAGGTGGAAACATCATTCTTTGGGGATGCTTTTCTGCAAAGGGGACAGGACGACTGCACCGTATTGAGGGGAGGATGGATGGGGCCATGTATCGCGAGATCTTGGCCAACAACCTCCTTCCCTCAGTAAGAGCATTGAAGATGGGTCGTGGCTGGGTCTTCCAGCATGACAACGACCCGAAACACACAGCCAGGGCAACTAAGGAGTGGCTCCGTAAGAAGCATCTCAAGGTCAAGGAAACGAAGCATCTCAAGCCAGTCTCCAGACCTGAACCCAATAGAAAATCTTTGGAGGGAGCTGAAAGTCCGTATTGCCCAGCGACAGCCCCGAAACCTGAAGGATCTGGAGAAGGTCTATATGGAGGAGTGGGCCAAAATCCCTGCTGCAGTGTGTGCAAACCTGGTCAAGAACTACAGGAAATGTATGATCTCTGTAATTGCAAACAAAGGTTTCTGTACCAAATATTAAGTTCTGCTTTTCTGATGTATCAAATACTTATGTCATGCAATAAAATGCAAATGAATTACTTAAAAATCATACAATGTCATTTTCTGGATTTTTGTTTTCCATCTCTCACAGTTGAAGTGTACCTATGATAAAAATTACAGACCTCTACATGCTTTGTAAGTAGGAAAACCTGCAAAATTTACTGTATGTAAGCCTTAGAAATAAGGTTCATGAAATCAATAACTTGCTAACATCAGATAACGTTCATATATTAGCCATTTCTGAGACTCACTTAGATCATTCATTTGATGATACATCAGTAGCAATACAAGGATATAACATCTGTAGAAGAGACATAAATGCTTATTGGGGAGGTGTTGCTGTATATATATTCAGAGCCAAATCCCTAAATTGGTTAGAGAAGATCTTATGTCTTATGTCTTATTATATTAGTGTAATTGAAGTGTTGTGGTTGCAGGATCACTGGCCTCATCTAAAGCCTTTTATTTTGGGGTGTTGCTATGGGCCACTAAGTGCTAACAGTCAGTATCTAAATAATGTGTGTGAAATGATTAATAGTGTATGGATGTAAACAGAGAGGTCTACTTTCTTGGGGACCTGAATATTGACTGGTTTTCATTAAGCTGTTCGCTCAAGAGGAAGCTTCTCACTGTAACCAATGCCTGTGCTCTGGTTCAGGTTATTAATTAACCTACCCGGGTGTTTACAAACACTACAGGAACAAGATCATCCACATGTATTGATCACATTTCTACTAATACTGTAGAACTTTGTTCTAAAGCTGTATCCGTACCTATTGGATACAGTGATTACAATTGTGGCTATATACAGAAAAGCCAAAGTTCCAACAGCTGGGCCTAAAATAGTGTATTAGAGATCATACAAAATATTTTGCTGTGACTCTTATGTGGATGATGTTAAAAATATTTGTTTGTCTGATGTGATTAATGAGGAATATCCTGATGATGGAAAAAACTGGAGTACATTAAATTAAATTATGGGCAGAAAGACAAATCCACCTTTCATCGAATCAGATGGCTTACTCATCACAAAACCATTTAATGTTGCCAATTATTTTAAAGATTACTTCATTAGCAAAGTGGGCAAACTTAGCCAGGAAATGCCAACAATGAACAGTGAACAGTGTATTCACGCATAAATAAACAAATAACGAAAGAAAAGCATTGCAAGTTTGAATTCTGTAAAGTTAGTGTGGTAGAGGTGGAAAAATGATTGTTATCGATCAATAATGACAAATCTCCTGGCATTGACAACATAGATTGAAAGCTACTGAGGATGGTAGCTGACTCTATAGCCACTCCTATCTGTCATATCTTTAATCTGAGTCTAGAGGAAAGTCTTTGACCTCAGGCCTGGAGGGAAGCCAAAGTAATTCCGCTACCCAAGAGTGGTAAAACGGCCTTTACTGGTTCTAACAGCAAACCTATCAGCTTGCTGCCAGCTCATAGCAAACACAAATACAATGCTATTTCTCTTAAAACAAATTAACAACAGACTTTCAGCATGCTAATAGAGAAGGGCACTCAACATGTACTGCACTGACACAAATGACCGATGATTGGTTGAAAGAAATTGATAATAGGAAGATCGTGGGAGCTGTACTGTTAGATTTCAGTGCATCCTTTGATATTATTGACTATAACCTGTTGTTGAAAAAAACGTATGTGTTATGGCTTTTCAACCTATCTATCTAATAGAACTCAGAGCGTTTTCTTAAATGGAAGCTTCTCTAATGTCAAACATGTAAAGTTTGGTGTACTGCAGGGAAGCTCCCTAGACCCTCTACTCTTTTTGACCAATGACATTCCGCTGGCATTAAACAAATCATGTGTGTCCATGTATGCTGATGATTCAACCATGTTCACATCAGCAATCACAGCTAATGAAGTCACTGAAACCCTTATCAAAGAGTTGCAGTCTGTTTTGGAATGGGTGGCCAGTAATAAACTGGTCCTGAACATCTCTAAAACTAAGAGCATTGTATTTGGTACAAATCATTGCCTAAGTTCTAGACCTCAGCTGAATCTGGTAATGATGATGATGTGGCTGTTTAACAAGTTGAGGAGACTAAATTACTTGGCATTACCTTAGATTGTAAACTGTCATGGTCAAAACATATAGATTACATGGTTGTAAAGATGGGGAGAGGTCTGTCAGTAATAAAGAGATTTTTTGACAAAAAACAAATTCTGCAAACTCTAGTTTTGTCTCATCTTGATTATTGTCCAGTCGTGTGGTCCCAGAACAGTGGCACATCTTGCTCATCATCGTAATCAGAGGGCTGATATAAATACTATGCATGCCAGTCTCTCTTGGCTAAGAGTTGAAGAGATACTGACTGCATCACTTCTTTTTATAAGACACATTAGTGTGTTGAAAATTCCAAATGCTGTCTACTCTTGCCCACGATCAGGTCCTGGCACCACTCCACCAGGGCCCTCACCTCCTCTCTCGTTGTTGTCGGTAATCAGGCCTACCACTGTTGTGTCGTCAGCAAACTTGATGATTGAGTTGGAGACGTGCGTGGCCACGCAATAATGGGTGATTAATTACACTGCAGGAGAGGGCTGAGCACGTAGCCCTGTGGGGCCCCCCATGTTGATGATCAGTGTGGAGGAGGTGTTGTTGCATACCTTCACCAAATGGGGTCAGCCCGTCAGGAAGTCCAGGACCCAGTTGGGTGGAGTTCAGACCCAGGGCCCTGTGCTTAGTGATGAGCTTGGAGGGCACTATGGTGTTGAGAGGCTGAGCCCTAGTGAAATGAACAGCTTTCTTACATTGGTATTTCTCTTGTTCAGGTGGGATAGGGGCAGTGAGCAGTGCAATGGGGATTGTGGGGCGGTATGCGAATTGTAGTGGGTCTAAGGTGTCGGGGAAGGTGGAGCTGATATAATCCTTAAAACCTTTACTGCAGTCATATATAGTGTACTACATTTTGAAATGTATTACTTTGAGTTTGCATCTCAAAATTACACTTTATGAAAAATGTAATACACTATATATAAAAATATAAGAAAACCAGTTGACATAGAGATTTTCAGCGTTTAAAAAAATAAATGTTTATTAATTATGAAATTATGAAACATATTAATAGCATTCCACCCATGAGGCCACTAGAGGGCGATTTGGTCATTCGACTGCAGGAAAGGAGTACCTAGCCTCTCAAAGCACTTCGTGATGACAGAAGTGAGCTCTACGGGGCAATAGTCATTTAGTTCAGTTACCTTCGCTTTCTCGGGTAGAGGAACAATGCATCTTGAAGCAAGTGGGGACAACAGACTGGGATATGGAGAGATTGAAAATGTCTGTAAACACTCCATCTGGCTACTCTGCACATCCTCTGAGGACGCGGCTTGGCATGCCGTCTCGGCCAGCACCCTTAATCGCATTGTAATGGAGTTGATCGTTTTTTTTGTTTGTTGCCATTACACAAATGGAACAAGGACATCAATTTAACTTTATCATTAGTATAATTTCCTTGTTATAACATAGAAAAGAGAAGGGTATTCAGGTAGGTAGAGAAAGTAAGGAATAGGTCAATAAAGTCTCAACTGAGCTGGAACCATAACAGATGTGGTCCTCGTCCCTGGTTAGAACTACAGTCATGCATCCAGAGAGATACTCTTTAACAATATCATTAAAAATATCATTGATAAAGCAAATACCACAAATTCCTTCACTAAACACATTTATTCTGACAAATGGAGAGAAAAAAAAGGACAAACTGTCAGCAATATTCTGTAGCCAAAAGCTATACATGTTATTACAGTTTCACCTCCACTAGAATGTGCAATTCAAAATAGATTTACTAAATACAAAACTCCTGTGTTAACTCATGTGGATTTGCTCTGTGCTCAGCGTTGGCACTGCACACAAAGACAATATGCAATATGGTGCTATTGTAGTCATTCAATATTTATATACATTTGTTTTTAAGCCATACAATATTTATAATGTCTTTGTGATACCTTAACTGTGTGTATTCACTTATGACCTACAGAGGATTGCACTTTGAATCTTAAAGATTTTGCATTATAATAAAATAAAATATGTAAAAGTGTTGCAATAGGATAAATTTGAAGTGTGCAACAGGAATTGAAACAGAAAGTGAAACAGGAAGTGGTTCCATAGGGAAATAATACACGACGAACAGGAAACGTCAGACAGACTTCTTTAGTCTGTAAGGAACAAATGCAATAGCAGAAATGCAGAGAGGAAGTCAGGGATGGTGTTATGTGACAACGTCACGTGACATTGTTATGTGAATCCTCCAACTGCCAAAGCCTAACTTTTTTGAAGACAGAACTTGGGGTCAAGTTATATTATATTCCACAATGTTGAGAAGAGAGCACCTTCAGCATTCTACAGTATATCAAAGAGCAGTGTAGTCAAGTACAGTGCAGCTACTGTGAGACAAGCTTTACATCCAAGCTTTACATCCAAGCTTTACATCCAAGCTTTACATCCAAGCTATACATCCAAGCTATACATCCAAGCTTTACATCCAAGCTATACATCCAAGCTTTACATCCAAGCTATACATCCAAGCTATACATCCAAGCTATACATCCAAGCTATACATCCAAGCTATACATCCAAGCTTTACATCCAAGCTATACATCCAAGCTTTACATCCAAGCTATACATCCAAGCTATACATCCAAGCTATACACCCAAGCTATACATCCAAGCTATACATCCAAGCTATACATCCAAGCTTTACATCCAAGCTTTACATCCAAGCTTTACATCCAAGCTTTACATCCAAGCTATACATCCAAGCTTTACATCCAAGCTTTACATCCAAGCTATACATCCAAGCTATACATCCAAGCTTTACATCCAAGCTATACATCCAAGCTATACATCCAAGCTATACATCCAAGCTTTACATCCAAGCTATACATCCAAGCTATACATCCAAGCTATACATCCAAGCTTTACATCCAAGCTTTACATCCAAGCTTTACATCCAAGCTTTACATCCAAGCTATACATCCAAGCTTTACATCCAAGCTTTACATCCAAGCTTTACATCCAAGCTTTACATCCAAGCTATACATCCAAGCTATACATCCAAGCTATACATCCAAGCTATACATCCAAGCTATACATCCAAGCTTTACATCCAAGCTTTACATCCAAGCTATACATCCAAGCTATACATCCAAGCTATACATCCAAGCTTTACATCCAAGCTTTACATCCAAGCTTTACATCCAAGCTATACATCCAAGCTATACATCCAAGCTATACATCCCAACAGTATAGTAACCTAGGGTATTTCCTCACTAAAACATCAATCAATCCAGAGACATATGTCAAGCAAAGGGCTCTTTCATAGTTGTTTCTCTGCATTAAAAATACAGGTCTGATTTAAAGCTGTGTGTGTTGGGAATATTTCCTTCAACAAACCATGATATTCTTTGGTCTCATGTGAGGGCTGCTTCTTGTATAATAGGTACTTTATCTCATGTTGAGGGGGAAGTTCACACGGAGCATTTCAACAAGTAAACTCTATTTTACAGAGTTATAAACTGTTTTCTAGTCTGACATTATCTTGTGATGTTGAGTAAGCACAGTTCTATGGGCAAAAGAGAGTAGACACACATCCTGTCTGATTTGATTTCTGATACATTGCTGGATAAACGGGGTTAAATGTTAAACACATATGGTGCTTTGTGTCATACTGTTTTACCATGGTCTAAGTCATGAGCGGCAGGGTAGCCTAGTGGTTAGAGCGTTGGACTAGTAACTGAAAGGTTGCAAGTTCAAATCACCGAGCTGACAAGGTACAAATCTGTCATTCTGCACCTGAACAGGCAGTTAACCCACTGTTCCTAGGGTGTCATTGAAAATAAGAATTTGTTCTTAACTGACTTGTCTAGTTAAAAAAGTGAGGTGTACTGTTTTACTGTGGTCTAAGTCATGAGGTGTACTGTTTTACCATGGTCTAAGTCATGAGTTGGGTCATACTGTTTTACCATGGTCTAAGTCATGAGGTGTACTGTTTTACCATGGTCTAAGTCATGAGGTGTACTGTTCTGTACGTGCTTCTACACCTGCATTGCTTGCTGTTTGGGGTTTTAGGCTGGGTTTCTGTACAGCACTTTGAGATATCAGCTGATGTACAAGGGCTATATAAATAAATTTGATTTGATTTGATTTACTGTTTTACTGTGGTCTAAGTCATGAGGTGTACTGTTTTACCGTGGTCTAAGTCATGAGGTGTACTGTTTTACTGTGGTCTAAGTCATGAGGTGTACTGTTTTACTGTGGTCTAAGTCATGAGGTGTACTGTTTTACCGTGGTCTAAGTCATGAGGTGTACTGTTTTACTGTGGTCTAAGTCATGAGGTGTACTGTTTTACATGAGGTGTACTGTTTTACCTGTTTTTTTGAGGTGTGGGGTTTCACTGCTAACAAAGGTGTGTTTAACAACTCTAGCTAATGTAATGTGGGGTTTCACTGCTAACAAAGGTGTGTTTAACAACTCTAGCTAATGTAATGTGGGGTTTCACTGCTAACAAAGGTGTGTTTAACAACTCTAGCTAATGTAATGTGGGGTTTCACTGCTAACAAAGGTGGGTTTAACAACTCTAGCTAATGTAATGTGGGGTTTCACTGCTAACAAAGGTGGGTTTAACAACTCTAGCTAATGTAATGTGGGGTTTCACTGCTAACAATGGTGGGTTTAACAACTCTAGCTAATGTAATGTGGGGTTTCACTGCTAACAAAGGTGGGTTTAACAACTCTAGCTAATGTAATGTGGGGTTTCACTGCTAACAAAGGTGGTTTAATAACTCTACCTAATGTAATGTGGGGTTTCACTGCTAACAAAGGTGGGTTTAACAACGCTACACAACAACTCTACACTGATTATTACCTTCACATGGAGATTCTAGAATCCATCCATCACAGATCAGGTGACATTGAGTTCTGTGTTCTACTTTGTTACGACTTCTACTGAAGTCGATGCCACTCCTTGTTCGGGCGGTGCTCGGCGGTCGACGTCACCGGTCTTCTAGTCATCATTGATCTATGTTTCATTTTCCATTGGTTTTGTCTTGTCTTCTTTCACACCTGTTTTCAATCCCATTCATTACCTGTTGTGTATTTAACCCTCTGTTTCCCCTCATGTTTTTGTCAGAGATTGTTTATTGTTATGTTCGTGTTTAATGGATTGGTGCGCGATGGGTTCTTGTACCCACATTTATTTTATTATGGACTTTGGTTTTGGAGTTTGTGTTTTAAGTTATTAAAATACTGCATTTAAACCAAGTTTGATTCTCCTGCGCCTGACTTCCCTGCCACCGACATACACAACGTGACATACTTCTATGCTCTAATCATCTAAATGTCCTATTTCGGGATGTGTTGATAATACACTTTTGTCAGGCGGAAATTGTCATGCAGATTACTGCTATTCTCATGGTAATTGACCAATAATTAACATAAACAGGACAAAGAATGCTTCATTTTTTTAATAGTGTTTTTAATTTCTTTATTTATGAATTTTTTAAGTATTTTTGTCACGCCCTTTGGGTGGGCATTCTACGTTTTCTATTTCTTTGTTTTTGGCCGAGTGTGGTTCCCAATCAGAGGCAGCTGTCTATCGATTTCTCTGATTGGGAATCATACTTAGGCAGCCTTTTTTTTTTGTGAAGGTTTCACTTTATTAAAGATGTGGAATTACATGCACGCTGCGCCTTGGCTCGTCTATGACAGGGAGTTTGAAGACAGCGAACATGACCATTTTTGCCTGTCTGTGATCTGAACCCCTCACAAAAAACAACAACAAAGAAAGATTAAAAAGTTGGTCACCAAATATAAATAAACATTTCCATTTCTCCTCATGGTTCAGATTATTCAAATTAAATCATGAAGTCTTTAGAGAGTGATTAAAGTGAAAATAGAGTGTTGAGCACCAGGCCATTAGCGACAGCCGTTAGCAAGTTTGGTAGGCCTTCCATCAGCGCCATTCATTTGCACAGGTCCAGGACAATTTATCTAGATCCAGGACACCTTATCTAGATCCAGGACACCTTATCTAGATCCAGAACACCTTATACAGATCCAGGACAACCTTATCTAGATCCAGGACAACTTATCTAGATCCAGGACAACCTTATCTAGATCCAGGACACCTTATCTAGATCCAGGGCACCTTATCTAGATCCAGAACACCTTATCTAGATCCAGAACACCTTATACAGATCCAGGACAACCTTATCTAGATCCAGGACAACTTATCTAGATCCAGGACAACCTTATCTAGATCCAGGACAACTTATCTATATTCAGGACATCTATCTAGATCCAGGACAACCTTATCTAGATCCAGGACAACTTATCTAGATCCAGGACAACTTATCTAGATCCAGGACAACCTTATCTAGATCCAGGACATCTCCAGATAATTGTGAACGGTCATCCAACTCAGGTGTCTTCGTTAGACAGACACAGAGAGGGGGACAGGAAGAAAGGATGAAAGTGAGAGGGAAACAGAAACAGACAGGAGAGTGATTTTCACTAAAGAGAAGGAGGTCGTGCTGCCCGAGATGCATGCTGGATATTTTGGAGTGAATCGCATAATTGCCTAAATCAACCTATGCTTCTTCTGGTATGGGATTGTCAAAGATTTGGACAGCTGGCCAAGTGAAATAACCTTTTGTCTATCAATCCCATTCTATTTGTCACCTTGTGCTTAAAGGTACCTGTCTAGCTTGCCAGAAGAGGGAGAGGATGAGGGCTGCGGCGCCGGAGTTGAAGCCCATCAGTTGTTTCAACATGGCACGGTAAGTGTCACAATTCACATTTTACCCTGATAAGTTGTTTTATAATGGTTACTTTATTTGACCACAACACCTTATCTAGATCCAGGACACCTTATCTAGATCCAGAACACCTTATACAGATCCAGGACAACCTTATCTAGATCCAGGACACCTTATCTAGATCCAGGGCACCTTATCTAGATCCAGAACACCTTATCTAGATCCAGAACACCTTATACAGATCCAGGACAACCTTATCTAGATCCAGGACAACTTATCTAGATCCAGGACAACCTTATCTAGATCCAGGACAACTTATCTATATTCAGGACATCTATCTAGATCCAGGACAACCTTATCTAGATCCAGGACAACTTATCTAGATCCAGGACAACTTATCTAGATCCAGGACAACCTTATCTAGATCCAGGACATCTCCAGATAATTGTGAACGGTCATCCAACTCAGGTGTCTTCGTTAGACAGACACAGAGAGGGGGACAGGAAGAAAGGATGAAAGTGAGAGGGAAACAGAAACAGACAGGAGAGTGATTTTCACTAAAGAGAAGGAGGTCGTGCTGCCCGAGATGCATGCTGGATATTTTGGAGTGAAGCGCATAATTGCCTAAATCAACCTATGCTTCTTCTGGTATGGGATTGTCAAAGATTTGGACAGCTGGCCAAGTGAAATAACCTTTTGTCTATCAATCCCATTCTATTTGTCACCTTGTGCTTAAAGGTACCTGTCTAGCTTGCCAGAAGAGGGAGAGGATGAGGGCTGCGGCGCCGGAGTTGAAGCCCATCAGTTGTTTCAACATGGCACGGTAAGTGTCACAATTCACATTTTACCCTGATAAGTTGTTTTATAATGGTTACTTTATTTGACCACAGCAGAGTTCAATATTATAGAGAGAGTGTGTGTGTGTGTGTGTGTGTCTGTGTCTGTGTCTGTGTGTGTGTGTCTGTGTGTCTGTGTGTGTGTGTGTGTGTGTGTGTGTGTGTGTGTGTGTGTGTGTGTGTGTGTGTGTGTGTGTGTGTGTGTGTGTGTGTGTGTGTCTCAGTATCCTTACAAATATGAAAATCTGCCACAGATACGGGAAAGAATAAAGTCATCTTCTCTCTAACAGTTTAAATGTTAGGGGTGGACCTCATTGAAACCTTCACAAAATCCAGCTGGTCAGACACCAGACACCAGGAAACAGCTGGTGTCTGACGGCGACCAATCACTTTACCAAGTGGGTGGAGGCATTACCCATTAAGGTCAGTGAAGGAAGGAAGTCTAAATTCCCCTCTGTAACCCATCAAGGACAAGACTGGCGAGGCAACCTCCAACACCAACGGTTCTCCTGAGGTCATCATGTGTGACCAAGGTCATGAACTCTGGAACAAGGTACGGATTTTCTAGGTTATATTCTGTCACCAAAATGTATTTTTTTTTTGTTTATTACTTTTTTTTGTTGAATTTTTTATGGTACATAATGAAGTATATTTCAATATCTTAAATTGTCAATAGACATCCCTTTATTATCTCCTCCTCCAGGTTTAGATGAACGGACCAACCAGACCCTCAAGAATGCCATGGGCAAGGTACCAGGAACGGTGGTAGGACAACCTGAAGGTATTTATCTTTGCAAACAACATCCTCCAGGCCTCTACCGAGTACTCACTCTATCGCCTTCTGTACGGACGGGAGCCGCAGCTGTTGACTGAGGTAAACAATGCAATTGTATATACACTTATCGCATACACTGTAGTCTTTCAGATGTGTGATTGACTTAGTGTTGTTGTTTGTCTATTGCTACTTTTGTATAATGTACTTTCAGATCACTGAAACCCTCCCTGATGTGGTGGAAGTTGTCGAACCTTATCAGAACGCCTTCGAGGACCACCTTCAGGCATGGACTGAGAAGGATGTAGAGGCTTTTAACCAGGTCAAAATGATTTTCCGCTGTTAATTTATTTTCTGTCCCTCCAAGAGATATATAAGAGATGTATTTGTAATAATATGATATATAATTGCATTTATTTCTGTTATCAATCAAGGTGAGACTGAACATGGACAAGGTGCAGGAGAAACAGAAGGGGAGCAACTTGAGGAGAATCAAGAAGGGGACCAAGTGCTTTGACATCCGGGCAAATTACTTGGTTTGGAAGAAGGACAAAAGGAGGGTGAGATCTGGGAAACATCTCTGCTTTTTTGTTCCTAGCTGGAGTCACCATCCATTAAGGTGAATATAAACATCTCAGATAATAAATATTTGCATTTGCACACAACAAAATCTGAAGTTAGTTTTATTTTACCTAACACTGACATTTTTCTCTTTATGCCTCCTAGGGTTAACTCGGTGGAAGCCAACAATCTTCTCCAGTTGGTGCATTTGGACGGTCGACCACTGAACGTCTTGACGCCCTACACTTCGGTGAAGTCCATGAGAAAAAGTATGTTAAAGAAGAAAATCAGCAAACACATTTGGTGTTCACCAAAAGGCATGTGGGAGACTCCCCAAACATATGGAAGAAGGTACTCTGGTTAAATGAGACTAAAATTGAGCTTTTTGGCCATCAAGGAAAACGCTACGTCTGGCGCAAACCCAACACCTCTCATCACCCCAAGAATTCCATACCCACAATTAAGCATGGTGGTGGCAGCATCATGCTGTGGGGATGTTTTTCATTGGCAGGGACTGGGCACTGGTCAGAATTAAAGGAATTGATGGATGGTGCTAAATACAGGGTAATTCTTGAGGGAATCTGTTTCAGTCTTCCAGAGATTTGAGACTGGGACGGAGGTTCACCTTCCAGCAGGACAATAACCCTAAGCATGCTTCTAAAGCAACACTCAAGTGTAGTCAAAGCCTAGTCAAAGCCCAGACCTCAATCCAATTGAAAATATGTGGTATGACTGAAAGATTGCTGTTCACCAGCTCTCAGTTAAACTAGTGGAGTTTAAAGACGTGTTGAACTCAGGCCCAGTTTAACTAGTGAAGCTTAAAGAAGTGTGGCTTTTCCTTCCTCAGCTTTATCGATTTGTGTGGACTAACTTTGTGAGAGAACTTGTCTGTTAAACTATTTGAAAGGAAACTATTGATTACAAAAGTAGTGCATAAATCTTTCTCTGACTAAAACCAACAATAACCATGGCAACCATTGGTAAAGCCCTTTGTTGTAGATTTTTCTTGTATTTACTTCAAAAACAAGCTCTGAGAAAAACAGATCCATGATGAATAACGTTTCACACTGGAAGTCAGATCGGAAATCACATACAGTAGGCCTACATATAGTCTCATTAAAATAAAGATTCATTAAAATCAGTAAAAATCATAAACACATTATATTACTTCTTTCACTAAATACTCCAATGACAGTCTTTCAGTCAGGTAAAATTCCTCAAAAACATTGTATTTCACTATAAGGTCTAGTCTAGTCCATGCCTCAGATCCAGCTAGACATAAAGTGAAGTCAAAATGAAACTCTTTGATGTTGCCAACTATCCCATACTCTCATACCTTCAGCAGCAGAACTTAATGAATGTGTTAAAGTCATGGCCCTGAAACTTCATTTCTAAATCAAAGCCTTGCTATCTACCTCTTGGAAGGCAAACATTCAGAAGAAAACGGAACAGAGAAATGAACATTATCTTCATCCAGGAGAAGTAAATGCATGCACATTAAATGTCAATTCATGCATTCAAACAAGACAACTGCGGCATAAATAAATTGGTCTCTTGTAAATGTCATTTTCAAACTCCAGTATAGTGCCCTAACAGAGTTGAGCAGGCGTGCACACACACACACACACACACACACACACACACACACACACACACACACACACACACACACACACACACACACACACACACACACACACACACACACACAGACACAGACACACACACACACACACAGACACACACACACACACACACACACACACACACACACACACAGACACACACACACACACACACACACAGACACACACACACACACACACACACACACACACACACACACACACACACACACACACACAGACAACACACACACACACACACACACACACACACACCAGACACACACACACAGACAGACACACACACACACACACACACACACACACACACACACAGACACACACACACACACACACACACACACACACACACACACACACACACACACACACACACACACACACAGACACACACACACACACACACACACACACACACACACACACACACACACACACACACACACACACACACACACACACACACACATACACATATCTCACACACACACACACACACACACACACACACACACATTCTAACATCAATCACAGGGACACACTAACATCAATCATAGCACTCAGAACATAAAGCCCTACCTAACACTGACCGTGCACTTCTAGAACCTAACACTGACCATGCACTTCTAGAACCACTAACACTAACTGCACTTCTAGAACCTAACACTAACCGTGCACTTCTAGAACCTAACACTGACCATGCACTTCTAGAACCTAACACTAACATGCACTTCTAGAACCTAACACTAACATGCACTTCTAGAACCTAACACTGACCGTGCACTTCTAGAACCTAACACTGACCATGCACTTCTAGAACCTAACACAGACCGTGCACTTCTAGAACCTAACACTGACCGTGCACTTCTAGAACCTAACACTGACCGTGCACTTCTAGAACCTAACACTAACCGTGCACTTCTAGAACCTAACACTGACCGTGCACTTCTAGAACCTAACACTGACCATGCACTTCTAGAACCTAACACTGACCATGCACTTCTAGAACCTAACACTGACCATGCACTTCTAGAACCTAACACTGACCGTGCACTTCTAGAACCTAACACTAACTGTGCACTTCTAGAACCTAACACTGACCGTGCACTTCTAGAACCTAACACTATCTGTGCACTTCTAGAACCTCACAATAGTTGTGCACTTCTAGAACGTAACACTAACTGTGTTTTTCTAGAACCAAACCCTACCCGTGCACTTCTATAACCTAGCCCTTCTAGAACCTAACACTGACCGTGTACTTCTAGAACCTAACAATATTTGTGCACTTCTAGAACCTAACGCTGTACACTTCTAGAACCTAACGCTAACCGTGCCCTTCTAGAACCTAACACTAACGTGCACTTCTAGAACCTAACACTAACTGTGTACTTCTAGAACCAAACCCTACCCGTGCACTTCTAGAACCTAGCCCTTCTAGAACCTAACACTGACTGTGTACTTCTAGAACCTAACACTAACCATGCACTTCTAGATCCTAGCCCTTCTAGAACCTAACACTAACCGTGCACTTCTAGAACCTAAAACTGACCATGCACTTCTAGAACCTAACACTAACTGTACACTTCTATAACCTAGCCCTTCTAGAACCTAACACTAACCGTGCACTTCTAGAACCTAAAACTGACCATGCACTTCTAGAACCTAACATGCACTACTAGAACCCCAGCATACAGTAATATTTACAATTTCACAAACACGGAAGGACATAAAGACATGAAGACATTTTAAGTTAGATGAATACATGACGACATGAAGATAGATGAAGACACATGAAGATAGATGAAAATGTGAAGATATATGAAGACATCAAGATAGATGATAGATGAAGGCAACAAGATAGATGAAGACACAAGAAGACAGAAAGATAGATGAAAATGTGAAGATAGAGGAAGACAACAAGATAGATGAAGACAACAAGATAGATGAAGACAACAAGATAGATGAAGACATGAAGATGAAACAGAACAACATCATCTGACAGTGAATATTGGTTCCCATCTCCGAACAGAACAGAAACAACCAAGAGAAATGCTTTTTAAACCATCCAACCCTCATTATAAGTCCAACCCACCCACTCTCTCACCCAGCCGGCCGCTAACACGCACACACACACACACACACACACACACACACACACACACACACGGCCACACACACACACACACACACACACACACACACACACACACACACACACACACACACACACACACACACACACACACACACACACACACACACACACACACACACACACACACACACACACACACACACACACACACACACACACACACAGTAAAGGTGTAGTTAGAAGAAAGTGCACCATTGCAACAACAATGACAACAGTACCCTTGATCCTTCGTCTGATGACCCCCAGTCGGCACTTGAGCGAAACAGAAAACATATCCTCGTTTCTCCTCCTCCTCCTTTCCTCATCGACTCGTTGTTTAAAAAAATAAAATAAAGGCTTCTGTGAGGAGCACTCTGTAATAAGTCACATGACACTCGGCTCTAAGGAGCTAGCTGTCTCAGTCAGGCTTGTTCTCGTTCTCTGTCACTGGCTCTCCTTTCTCTCTACACATTAAACCTCCCTTCAGACTAGATGAACTTCAAGCGCTCTAAGGTGAGGTGGTAGTGGTGGCATCAACCAGAAACCAGAAGAAGAAGAGCGCATGTCAAGAAGCAGACACAGAGGACGTATCTAACTGACAGCAAACAAAATAGACTGCGGCTGGACGCTGTAAAGAGAGAGGAGGCTAAGCAGCATAGAGAATGAATCCTGGGAGCTCCCTGTCATTCATTGCGATCAGCACAGGAATATTGACTGATTAATATTCATAAACCTCTGCTCCTCTGATTCTGGAGGCTGGCTCGGTTTCACTCTCTGCTTCCCACTTTCTCCTTCTCTTTCTCTTTTGTTTCTCTCTTGTTTCTCTCTCTCTCTCTCTCTCTCTCTCTCTCCCCCTCTCTCTCTCTCTCCGTCTCTCTCTCTCTGTCTCTCTCTCTCTCTCTCTCTCTCTCTCTCTCTCTCTCTCTCTCTCTCTCTCTCTCTCTCTCTCTCTCTCTCTCTCTCTCTCTCTCTCTGCCTCTGACACACAGACATGCACACTACTACACACCACTGTATGGCAGAACATCTGTAGGGAATTGTACTGAATTACATGGTTCCTTACTGGAGTTCCTTCCTCCACCACCATCAGCAGCAGCAGCAGCCCTCCAGTCCAGAGAGTGTTATTAATCACTACAATGTGTATAGGTTTAATAACCTGTCAAAACTCAGCACAACACAGCACGACTATCAGCTTCATTAGTCTCAATGACTAGAACACACAGTTAACAGTACTATAACAGTAGGATAGTGGAACTACTGTATGTCAAGAGACTACATGTACTGTATCTGCAGGGAAAGGAGAGAAGTGTCACCTCTCTTTTTTTCTAGGTGACAAATGACGCAGAGCCTAATTCACACAGAGAACTGTAAACACAACAGATCAGTACATACTAGAATCGAGTCAGAGACAACATAAACATGACGATAGAAGTGTTACAGATGCCGTATCTTAATTTGATCATCCTGTTGTTGCAAACTTGTAGTGTATTCGAGGTTTAAAAAGCTTGAAAAGTTTGTAATTTCCACTTTAAAATGTCAGATCTGATTTGCACTAACGAAAAATATATCAACCCCTACAATGATTTTTCTTTAAATATAATCCAGATAATAATTCACATTTCCTGTTGCTACAGAATTATTTTCCTGCTGTGAGGAATTGGCTCAAATTATGATTTAGCTGAAAACATCAGACACTTAGCCTCTTCTGGATTAAAGTCTCAAAATATTTCTAATAAAAATAATATCTTCCAACAAACAGCTATAGCTATCAGCATATGAAATCTGGGCCCAATATTGATCCGATGATGAATGATGGCTTCTGAAAGCCAAACCTTTGATCGTTGGGAGATGCCATTGATAGCGACAAATTGTTACCCAAGTTTTTCCTCTCTCTAAAGATTGTAAGACTGTCTGTATATTTGATAAGAGACAAAACCATGATGATGAGCACAGTGGCAGTGCATTCTGAGTGAGTCTACCATAAACACCATCAACAACCAGACGCAACAAGGACATCAAAGACAGTTCAGTTAGTGACTAGCATTGAGGGAATTCAATTATCTGTACTCCGATTAGGAGTTTGCAACGGGTGAAGAGTGATTGCATTCGTTTTGGAACGAAGCTGCCTCCGGGCGTGAGTCAGGTGCCGACCCAAAACAACGCGGTCGCCGCAGGAGAGGCGGACGGAGCTGCCTACTGGTCAGACTCAGAAGGCGAGCACACCATCCACCGCTTCCGAGCATATTACTCGCCAATGTCCAATCTCTAGACAACAAGGTGGACGAAATTAGGGCACAAGTTGCCTTCCAGAGAGACATCAGAGATTGTAACATTCTGTGTTTCATGGAAACATGGCTCACTAGGGATATGTTGTCAGAGTCGGTACAGCCACCCAGTATCTTCACGCATCGTGCCGACAGAAACAAACATCTCTCTGGTAAGAAGAAGGGCAGGGTTGTATGTTTTATGATTAACGACTGATGGTGTAATCATAACAATATACAGGAACTCAAGTCCTTTTGTTCACCTGACCTAGAAAATTCTGAACAGAAATGCAATGGTTCATTGGATCAGTCTAAAACTTTGCACATAAACTGCTGCCATCTAGTGGGCTGGAATAATACATTTTGGCCTTTCTCTTGCATTTTGAAGATGATGGTACAAAAAGTACAAAAGAACGGTTGTGTTTTCTTTGTTTTATCTTTTACCAGATCTATTGTGTTATATTCTATTACATTCCTTTCACATTTCCATAAACGTCAAAGTGTTTCATTTCAAATGGTGCCAAAAATATGCATATCCTTTTTACAGGCAGTTAGATTTGGGTATGACATTTTAGACGAAAATTTCAAGTATCACTAGCCACTTTAAACAATGGCACTTTATATAATGTTTACATATCCTATTTTAGCCATCTCATATGTATATACTGTATTCTATACCATCTACTGCATCTTGCCTATGCCGCACGGCCATCGCTCATCCATATATTTATATGCACATACTCTTATTCATTCCTTTACACTTGTGTATAAGGTAGTCGTTGTGAATTTGTTAGATTACTTGTTAGATATTACTGCATGGTCGGAACTAGAAGCACAAGCATTTTGCTACCCTCGCATTGACATCTGCTAACCATGTGTATGTGACCAATACAATTTGATGTGATTACACTATGAAAAGCCAAACTGATTCATTTTATTAATAAACAATACCATTGTTGTCAGGATTATCTATTGCTTCCTCATCAGTGATGAATGCTGACCAGTACATAGCAGGTGAACTGAGGATAAACCTGACCATAGGCTAGAACATGTAACTCTCTCCTTTAAAATAGTAGACCCCTGATCGTTTCAATAGCCACACAGCCGCAAGCTGTTTCTCCTGTCTCAGCCAGGCAGGTATTCCCTATTTAGTGCACTACTTTTTACCAGGGCTTATAGGGTTTTGGTCTAAAGTAGTGCACTACATAGGGAGCTATTTGAGGCGTAGACTCTGCAGCTATTACCCCTCGAGGAGAGGAGACCCCCGAACACGGACAGGTCATTGGCAATTCCTCCACTGATTCTTTATCACTACACACAAAACCATACACACACAAAGATGCACATACACACTCTCACATACACACCTTCTCCTCACAGCCAGGCAGCAGCCACTCTCCTGCTGCCTCTCTCTCTCTCTCTCTCTCTCTCTCTCTCTCTCTCTCTCTCTCTCATACACCATAGTCCTTCTAGATACCACTGAGTCTTATCTAATCACACACAGAGGTTGTACTTATCTAATCAGGTTGTACCCTCTGCAAATTATTAACCTGGCATGCCTTCCCTGTTCCTCATCTCCGGTATAGCCACTAGCTGTTTAGTAGAGAGAGGATAAAGGGAAGAAAGCAAGAGAGAGAGACAGGGAGAGGGATAAGAGGGATAGGGGAGAGAGAGAAAGAGAGAGGGAGAGAGAGAGAAGAGGAAGAAAGAGAGAGAGAGAGAGACAGGGAGAGGGATAAGAGGGATAGGGGAGAGAGAGAACGAGAAAGAGAGAGGGAGAGAGAGAGAGAAGAGGAAGAAAGAGAGAGAAAGAGGGAGACATGAAGAAAGATAGAGGAGAGGGAGAGAGAGAGAAAGAGAAAGCGAAAGAGAGAGGGAGAGAGAGAGAGAGAGAAGAGGACAAAAGAGAGAGGGGAGAAGGTGATTTGAGGTGGTTAACAAAATGAGGACTGGTCTCTGAGGCCAAAACACTGGAATCAGTCTGAACATTCTAGCATTCTACAGAACCACAGTCAAAGTTTAGATTGAAGGGAAATTACTTGAACATTCCTACATTATTATTATCATCATCATCATCTGAAACTATCCTACTGGCACAAAATATACCATAGGCATCATAAGATGTGAATGTGAATGATTCATATACTTGCCTGGCTGACTCTTCCATTTACCTGAATGTTTTGCCAAAAAATCTAACCATCAGATAGCAGCTTGCCTCAGGGATTCTCTACCCTATTAACATAAGGTACAATATCTAACATATGCAATATACGATAAGCAGAGAAACTGAAAGTTAATCAAATCTGTAAGAAATAATTCAATCACTGATTCATTCAATAGCTTTGGGAAATTAGACAGTTAATTACAATTTAATATCTTTGTTAACCTCGTTCTAAGGTCTACATGAAAGTTTCAAGGATACGTACAATTCTTACATGGTTTGCTATAAGAAAGGACATTTTGATTGAATAAACTGACGCATGGATTTATTTATTTTTTATTTATTTTTATTTCACCTTTATTTAACCAGGTAGGCAAGTTGAGAACAAGTTCTCATTTACAATTGCGACCTGGCCAAGATAAAGTAAAGCAGTTCAACACATACAACGACACAGAGTTACACATGGAGTAAAACAAACATACAGTCAATAATACAGTATAAACAAGTCTATATACGATGTGAGCAAATGAGATAAGGGAGGTAAAGGCAAAAAAAGGCCATGGTGGCAAAGTAAATACAATATAGCAAGTAAAACACTGGAATAGTAGATATGCAGTGGAAGAATGTGCAAAGTAGAAATAAAAATAATGGGGTGCAAAGGAGCAAAATAAATAAATTAAATACAGTAGGGAAAGAGGTAGTTGTTTGGGCTAAATTATAGGTGGGCTATGTACAGGTGCAGTAATCTGTGAGCTGCTCTGACAGTTGGTGCTTAAAGCTAGTGAGGGAGATAAGTGTTTCCAGTTTCAGAGATTTTTGTAGTTCGTTCCAGTCATTGGCAGCAGAGAACTGGAAGGAGAGGCGGCCAAAGAAAGAATTGGTTTTGGGGGTGACTAGAGAGATATACCTGCTGGAGCGTGTGCTACAGGTGGGAGATGCTATGGTGACCAGCGAGCTGAGATAAGGGGGGACTTTACCTAGCAGGGTCTTGTAGATGACATGGAGCCAGTGGGTTTGGCGACTAGTATGAAGCGAGGGCCAGCCAACGAGAGCGTACAGGTCGCAATGGTGGGTAGTATATGGAGCTTTGGTGACAAAACGGATTGCACTGTGATAGACTGCATCCAATTTGTTGAGTAGGGTATTGGAGGCTATTTTGTAAATGACAGCAAGAGCGTCCTCATTGATGTATACAGAGAAGAGAGTCGGTCCAAGAATTGAACCCTGTGGCACCCCCATAGAGACTGCCAGAGGTCCGGACAGCACACCCTCCGATTTGACACACTGAACTCTATCAGAGAAGTAGTTGGTGAACCAGGCGAGGTAATCATTTGAGAAACCAAGGCTGTCGAGTCTGCCGATGAGGATGTGGTGATTGACAGAGTCGAAAGCCTTGGCCAGATCAATGAATACGGCTGCACAGTAATGTTTCTTATCGATGGCGGTTAAGATATCATTTAGGACCTTGAGCGTGGCTGAGGTGCACCCATGACCAGCTCTGAAACCAGATTGCATAGCAGAGAAGGTATGGTGAGATTCGAAATGGTCGGTAATCTGTTTGTTGACTTGTCTTTCGAAGACCTTAGAAAGGCATGGTAGGATAGATATAGGTCTGTAGCAGTTTGGGTCAAGAGTGTCCCCCCTTTGAAGAGGGGGATGACCGCAGCTGCTTTCCAATCTTTGGGAATCTCAGACGACACGAAAGAGAGGTTGAACAGGCTAGTAATAGGGGTGGCAACAATTTCGGCAGATAATTTGAGAAAGAAAGGGTCCAGATTGTCTAGCCCGGCTGATTTGTAGGGGTCCAGATTTTGCAGCTCATTCAGAACATCAGCTGAACGGATTTGGGAGAAGGAGAAATGGGGAAGGCTTGGGCGAGTTGCTGTGGGGGGTGCAGTGCTGTTGACTGGGGTAGGAGTAGCCAGGTGGAAAGCATGGCCAGCCGTAGAAAAATGCTTATTGAAATTCTCAATTATGGTGGATTTATCAGTGGTGACAGTGTTTCCTATCTTCAGTGCAGTGGGCAGCTGGGAGGAGGTGTTCTTTTTCTCCATGGACTTTACAGTGTCCCAGAACTTTTTTGAGTTAGTGTTGCAGGAAGCAAATTTCAGCTTGAAAAAGCTAGCCTTGGCTTTTCTAACTGCCTGTGTATAATGGTTTCTAGCTTCCCTGAACATCTGCATATCACGGGGGCTGTTCGATGCTAATGCAGAACGCCATAGGATGTTTCTGTGTTGGTTAAGGGCAGTCAGGTCTGGGGAGAACCAAGGGCTATATCTGTTCCTGGTTCTAAATTTCTTGAATGGGGCATGTTTATTTAAGATGGTTAGGAAGGCATTTAAAAAAAATATCCAGGCATCCTCTACTGACGGGATGAGATCAATATCCTTCCAGGATACCCCGGCCAGGTCGATTGGAAAGGCCTGCTCGCTGAAGTGTTTCAGGGAGCGTTTTACAGTGATGAGTGGAGGTCGTTTGACCGCTGACCCATTACGGATGCAGGCAATGAGGCAGTGATCGCTGAGATCTTGGTTGAAAACAGCAGAGGTGTATTTAGAGGGCAAGTTGGTTAGGATGATATCTATGAGGGTGCCCGTGTTTAAGACTTTGGGGAGGTACCTGGTAGGTTCATTGATAATTTGTGTGAGGTTGAGGGCATCAGGTTTAGATTGTAGGATGGTTGGGGTGTTAAGCATGTTCCAGTTTAGGTCGCCTAGCAGCACGAGCTCTGAAGATAGATGGGGGGGCAATCAGTTCACATATGGTGTACAGAGCACAGCTGGTGGCAGAGGGTGGTCTATAGCAGGCGGCAACGGTGAGAGACTTGCTTTTAGAGAGGTGGATTTTTAAAAGTAGAAGTTCAAATTGTTTGGGTACAGACCTGGATAGTAGGACAGAACTCTGCAGGCTATCTTTGCAGTAGATTGCAACACCGCCCCCTTTGGCAGTTCTATCTTGTCTGAAAATGTTGTAGTTTGGAATTAAAATTTCAGAATTTTTGGTGGTCTTCCTAAGCCATGATTCAGACACAGCTAGAACATCCAGGTTGGCAGAGTGTGCTAAAGCAGTGAATAGAACAAACTTAGGGAGGAGGCTTCTAATGTTAACATGCATGAAACCAAGGCTATTACGGTTACAGAAGTCGTCAAAAGAGAGCGCCTGGGGAATAGGAGTGGAGCCAGGCACTGCAGGGCCTGGATTCACCTCTACATCGCCAGAGGAACAGAGGAGGAGTAGAATAAGGGTGCGGCCAAAAGCAACAAGAATTGGTCATCTAGAACGTCTGGAACGGAGAGTAAAAGGAGGTTTCTGGGGGCGATAAAATAGCATCAAGGTATAATGTACAGACAAAGGTATGGTAGGATGTGAATACAGTGGAGGTAAACCTAGGTATTGAGTGATGAAGAGAGAGATATTGTCTCTAGAAACATCATTGAAACCAGGACATGTCATTGCATGTGTGGGTGGTGGAACTAATAGGTTGGATAAGGTATAGTGAGCAGGACTAGAGGCTCTACAGTGAAATAAGCCAATAAACACTAACCAGAACAGCAATGGACAAGGCATATTGACATCAAGGAGAGGCATGCTTAGTCGAGTGATCAAAAGGGCCCGGTGAGTGGAGAGGTTGGTTGGGGGTCACGGTGATTTAGACAGCTAAATCGGTAGCAAGCTAGCATAGGATGGAGGTCTGTTGTTAGCCACCTCTTGCGTTCCGTCAGTAGATCAGTGGGGTTCCGTGTGGTAGAGGGGATTAATCCAAATCATACAACAACAAAAATAAAAACAATAGATATAGTTATAGTGGCCCAAGAAGAAAATAAAAATAAATAAGAATAAAATAAAAAATTGTGCGATTGTCTATTCAGATAGCAGCCGATAACACAGCCAACGGCTAGCAGGCCGCAGATGGGCGCCCAGGCAACGTCGCGCCGGAGGAGCCAGCCGGACAACTCCCTCGGGTAGACAACGTCGTCAGTCCAGCTGTGAAGGCCCGGTGGGGCTCCGCGTAGGCAGCAAAACGGGTCCGGATAGGTGACTGCAGCCCAGGAGTGATTGATGGAACTCTTCAGCTGGCTAGCTCCAGAACAATTGATGTTTGCTCCGGAATCGACGAAAGCTGATAGTCACACGGATAGCAGCTAGCTGTGAGATCCAGGTATGAATGTCCAGAGCCAGCGGCTGAAATCCAGGGACATGGAGAGAAAAATTGGTCCGGTATGTTCCGCTCCAAGCCGCGCTGCGCTGCGCCGCGGCGAAAGACTCTCGAGCCAAAGGACAGCCGATGACCACAAACCGTGGTTAGCTGAGTACTAAATATTTGCCAGTAAAGAAGCTAACTAGCTTCTGAACTAGCTTCTGATTAGCTTCTGGACCAGCTTCTGGCTAGCTCCTGGCTAGCTCCCGGCTAGCTTCTGGCTAGTTTCTGGCTACCCTCTTGGAGCCTCCGGCTAGCTTCTTGGAGGATTATAGATCTGAGGTAAATAATACATTTTTATAAATATAAATTGGTGAGGTGGGTTGCAGGAGAGTGTTTTGAAGATGAGTTTATGGAAAATTAAAAAATGTATGAGAAAAAAAAGTTGTAAATATATATATTTATACGGGACACGACAAGACGAGGACAAAAGTCTGAACTGCTATGCCATCTTGGATTTGGATCATGGGATCCATCATCATTACCACCATCATCATCATCATCATCATCATTGCCATTACCATCAATATCATCACCATCATCATCATCATCATCACCACCATCATCACCACCATCATCATCACCACCATCATCATCATCATCATCAGGATTACCATCAGGTTGGCTGTCATTGTAAATAAGAATTTGTTCTTAACTGACTTGACTAGTTAAATAAAGGTTTAATATATTTTCTTTCAAAAGGGTGCTTACTCAGAGCTGACCAGCTGGCAAGTGTCTCTATCGACCTGTGTCTCTGACCCAGTCTGTAGTACCTACATGTTTCAAGCAGCCCACCATAGTTCCTGTGCCCAAGAACACCAAGGTTACCTGTCTAATTGACTACTCCCCCGTAGCACTCACATCTATAGCCATGAAATGCTTTGAAAGGCGGGTCATGGCTCACATCAACACCATCCACCCAGACACCCTGGACCCACTCCAATTCACACACCGCCCCAACAGATACACAGATGACGCAATCTCTATTGCACTCCACACTGCTCTCTCCCACCTAGAAAAGAGGAACACCTATGTGAGAACGTTGCTCATTGACTACAGCTCAGAGTTCAACAACATAGTGCCCACCAAGCTCATCATTAAGCTCAGAACCACCTGGGACTGAACACCTCCCTCTGCAACTGGATCCTGATCTTCCTGATGGGCCACCCCCAGGTGGTGAGGGTAGGCAACAACACACCTGCCACGCTGACTCTCAACACGGGGACCCCTCAGGGGTGTGCTTAGTCCCCTCCTGTACTCCTTGTTCACCCACGATTACGAGACAGCCTATAGGGAGCTCAGTCACCTCGCAGTGTGGTGCCAGGACAACAAATCAAATCAAATCCAATTTTATTTGTCACATACACATGGTTAGCAGATGTTAATGCGAGTGTAGCGAAATGCTTGTGCTTCTAGTTCCGACAATGCAGTAATAACCAACAAGTAATCTAACTGACAATTCCAAAACTACTGTCTTATACACAGTGTAAGGGGATAAAGAATATGTACATAAAGATATATGAATGAGTGATGGTACAGAGCAGCATAGGCAAGATACAGTAGATGGTATCGAGTACAGTATATACATATGAGATGAGTATGTAAACAAAGTGGCATAGTTAAAGTGGCTAGTGATACATGTATTACATAAGGATGCAGTAGATGATATAGAGTACAGTATATACGTATGCATATGAGATGAATAATGTAGGGTATGTAACATTATATTAGGTAGCATTGTTTAAAGTGGCTAGTGATATATCTTACATCATTTCCCATCAATTCCCATTATTAAAGTGGCTGGAGTTGAGTCAGTGTCAGTGTCAGTGTGTTGGCAGCAGCCACTCAATGTTAGTGGTGGCTGTTTAACAGTCTGATGGCCTTGAGATAGAAGCTGTTCTTCAGTCTCTCCGTCCCAGCTTTGATGCACCTGTACTGACCTCGCCTTCTGGATGATAGCGGGGTGAACAGGCAGTGGCTCGGGTGGTTGTTGTCCTTGATGATCTTTATGGCCTTCCTGTAACATCGGGTGGTGTAGGTGTCCTGGAGGGCAGGTAGTTTGCCCCCGGTGATGCGTTGTGCAGACCTCACTACCCTCTGGAGAGCCTTACGGTTGTGGGCGGAGCAGTTGCCGTACCAGGCGGTGATGCAGCCCGCCAGGATGCTCTCGATTGTGCATCTGTAGAAGTTTGTGAGTGCTTTTGGTGACAAGCCGAATTTCTTCAGCCTCCTGAGGTTGAAGAGGCGCTGCTGCGCCTTCTTCACGATGCTGTCTGTGTGAGTGGACCAATTCAGTTTGTCTGTGATGTGTATGCCGAGGAACTTAAAACTTGCTACCCTCTCCACAACCTTTCCCTCAACGTCAGCAATACAAATGGGCTGATTGTGGGCCACATCACTGGGGTCAAGCTCCCTGCCATCCAGGACCTCTATACCAGGCGGTGTCAGAGGAAGGCACAAAAACTGTCAAAGACTCCATCCACCCAAGTCATAGACTGTTCTCTCTGCTACCGCACAGCAAGCGGTGCAGGTGCATCAAGTCTGAAACTAACAGAACCCGGAACAGCTTCTACCCCCAAGCCAAAGAGTGATAAATACTTAGTTAAATAGTTAACCTAATAGCCACCCGGACTATCTGCATTAACCCCCCTTTACCCTATTGACTCAGCACATACTCTGCTGCTACTGCTTATTATCTATCCTGTTGCCTAGTCACTTTATCAAATACCTATATGTACATAATGATCAGACCGCGGGTGCGTTCGCGTGCGCTATCGATTTTTTGTTGTTGATGTTGTCCACACGAAATGGACAGGTAGGTTGAAATATCAAAACGAACTCTGGACCAAACATATTCATTTGGGGACAGGTCGAAAAGCATTAAACATTTGCTGTTGCTAGCTAATTTGTTCTGGGATATAAACATTGGGTTGTTTTTTTTTTTTTTTACAATTAATCCACAGATAAAATGGTCAACCAAATAATTTCTAGTCATCTTTCCTCCTTCAGGATTCTTCTTCTTCTTCTTCTTTGGACTTTACATGGCGGTTGGCAACCAACTTTAAGGTGCCTTCCCACCACAAACTGGACTGGAGTGTGGACCTAAGTTCATCTCTCATTCACCCACGTGGGTATACGCTCCTGAAAACCAATGAGGAGATGGGAGAGCTGGGACTAGCAGCACGTCAAGCGTCACAAACAAAAGTTGTATAACATGTACAGTTGAAGTCGGAAGTTAACCTTTTGCGTGTAGAGGGCAGTATTTTAGTTTTTGGCTAAAAAACGTACCCATTTGAAACTGCCTATTTCTTAGCCCCAGAAGCTAGAATATGCATATACTTGTCAGAGGATAGAAAACACTCTAAAGTTTCCAAAACTGTAAGAATATTGTCTGTGAGTATAACAGAACTGATATTGCAGGTGAAAACCTGAGGAAAATCCATTCAGAAAGTGCCTCTTATTTTGAAACCTCTCTGTTCCTATGCATGCCTATCCTTCTCCTGGGGCTTTTGAAAGACCCACACAATATCAAATATATATTTTAAAAATAACCTGAGGATTGATTATAAAAAACGTTTGATATGTTTCTGTGGATATTATGGATATTATTTGTAATATACGTCTGCGTTGTCGTGACTGCTCTTTCCTGTGGATTTCTGAACATAACGCAACAAACAAACGTCGGTATTTTGGGTATAAAAATTATCTTTATGGAACAAAAGGAACATTTGTTGTGTAACTGGGAGTCTCGTGAGTGAAAATATCCGAAGATCATCAAAGGTAAACGATTAATTTGATTGCTTTTCTGATTTTCGTGACCTGGCTACAAACTTCTTGACGCTTACCCATCCCTTGCCGCGCGATCATTTTCGTCAGCAACCGCTGAATAGCATAGCGCCACAGTCAAATAATATTACTAAAAAATATTCATATTCATGAAATCACAAGTGCAATATTACAAAACACAACTTAGCCTTTTGTTAATCCACCTGTCGTCTCAGATTTTGAAATTATGCTTTACAGCGAATCCAAGCATTTGTGTAAGTTTATCGATAGCCTAGCATAGCATTATGTACACTTAGCATCAGGAAGCTTGGTCACGAAAATCAGAAAAGCAATCAAATTAACCGTTTACCTTTGATGATCTTCGGATGTTTTCACTCACAAGATTTTCTGGAATTTTCCAAGCTGTTTAAAGGCACAGTCAACTTAGTGTATGTCAACTTCTGACCCACTGGAATTGTGATCCAGTGAATTATAAGTGAAATAATCTGTCTGTAAACAATTGTTGGAAAAATTACTTGTGTCATGCACATAGTAGATGTCCTAACTGACTTGCCAAAAGTTTGTAAACAAGACATTTGTGGAGTGGTTGAAAAATTAGTTTTCATGACTCCAACCTAAGTGTATGTAAACTTCTGACTTCAACTGTATGTGTAAATTTATTTTGCAACACTCGTGCAAGCAAGCGATGCCGGGCGAAGTGGTCCGCATGTACAGTGGCTTGCACAAGTATTCACCCTCCTATTTTGTTGCCTTACAACCTTGAATTAAAATGGATTTTGGGGGTGTTTGTAGTAGTGAGGATTTAATCTCACCAATAAATTGAATTACTGTCCATTCAAAGTAGAGAGGATTTAATCTCACCAACAAATATAATGTTCTTGTTCATTCATATTAGTGAGGATTTAATCTCTCTCTTCTTCCATTTGGATTTGTTTGTCAGACTCTGGTGGTGATGATGATGACAACAATTATGGTGATGATAAATAAGACAAAAAAACTGAAAACCTGAGCGTGCATAACTATTCAACCCCCCCCACCAAATTCAAGACAGCAGGAGCGGTAGAGATACTCTCAATGATCAGCTATGAAAAGCCAACTGACATTTACTCCTGAGGTGCTGACTTGTTGCACCCTCGACAACTACTGTGATGATTATTATTTGACCATGCTGGTCATTTATGAACATTTGAACATCTTGGTCATGTTCTGTTATAATCTCCACCCGGCACAGCCAGAAGAGGACTGGCCACCCCTCATAGCCTGGTTCCTCTATATAGGTTTCTTCCTAGGTTTTGGCCTTTCTAGGGAGTTTTTCCTAGCCACCGTGCTTCTACACCTGCATTGCTTGCTGTTTGGGGTTTTAGGCTGGGTTTCTGTACAGCACTTTGAGATATCAGCTGATGTAAGAAGGGCTTTATAAATACATTTGATTTGATTTTGATTAGATTTTTTTGTGTTGATTTGATCATATTTAGCTTATGTTGATTGGACTAAATTGTTTTTGGTATCTTTCAGTTGTCATTGTATTAGACTAAGCAGAGGTGTTCTTTGCGACTTGCGATAACTCTCTGCGGTTGTAAATCAATAGTTGTTTAGTAGTCAGAAAATGTGGGAAACATTAACTTGCTGGACCTGTAGGTGATGTAACTGTTTGTTACTGTACACGCAATGTGCTTCACGGACTTCACCAGACAGAGGTTGCTATCCCGTTTTGTTTTGTGAAAAAACACAGGTGTGTTTGAATTGATTCTGCCACTGTGTCTTCTTATCGTCTAGGCCTTTAGATATATATTTATATATCACGGCGTCAAGACATATGAATGAACAGTTTCCAGAGCAGACAACACACAATTATCACAAAACATAGGTTGTAATATGGCTTTTTTGGGGGGGAGACAATTTTACCCACACAATGCTACCGTGTTGCATACCATAGCAAATCACTACACTGTGGTGTATATTACAGCACATCACTACACTGTGGTGTATATTACATCACATCACTACACTGTGGTGTACATTACAGCACATCACTACACTGTGGTGTATGTTACAGCACATCACTACACTGTGGTGTATATTACAGCACATCACTACACTGTGGTGTATATTACAGCACATCACTACACTGTGGTGTATATTACAGCACATCACTACACTGTGGTGTATATTACAGCACATCACTACACTGTGGTGTATATTACAGCACATCACTACACTGTGGTGTATATTACAGCACATCACTACACTGTGGTGTATATTACAGCACATCACTACACTGTGGTGTATATTACAGAACATCACTACACTGTGGTGTACATTAAATCACATCACTACACTGTGGTGTATATTAAATCACATCACTACACTGTGGTGTATATTACAGCACATCACTACACTGTGGTGTATATTACAGCACATCACTACACTGTGGTGTATATTACAGCACATAACTACACTGTGGTGTATATTACAGAACATCACTACACTGTGGTGTACATTAAATCACATCACTACACTGTGGTGTATATTAAATCACATCACTACACTGCTTGTACTTATCCAGAACCTTCAGGTCTGAAAACATCAAAGTGTTGGAGCCAATGGGAACGTGTTGGGAGAGAATTGGGTCTGGCTGCATGTTACAAGACATCTTAATTAATTATCATGTTAACTAACAATGACCTATCTTCTAGTTTGCGTCCTTCTGACATCCAGATGATTTCCAATGCTAGTGTTCAGACCCGGGTTTAAATAGTATTTCAAATCATTTCAAATACTTTAGCTGGGCTTGATCAAGCTTGCCTGGCTCAATGGAATCAATGGTATAGCCTGAAGAGGACAAACTCTGGCCATCTGGCGCTCCACACAGGGTCAAGCAAATGCTCAAAGTATTTTAAATACTATTTAAACCCAGGTCTGCTAGTGTGCCAGCACTTCTACGTCTCAGGAAAGCAGAGCTGTAGCAATGCTGTTAGCCTTCCGCTACGCTAGCTCAGTCTCATTACTTCTACGTCTCAGGAAAGCAGAGCTGCAGCAATGCTGTTAGCCTTCCGCTACGCTAGCTCAGTCTCATTACTTCTACGTCTCAGGAAAGCAAAGCCGTAGCAATACTGTTAGCCTTCCGCTACGCTAGCTCAGTCTCATTACTTCTACGTCTCAGGAAAGCAGAGCTGCAGCAATGCTGTTAGCCTACCGCTACGCTAGCTCAGTCTCATTACTTCTACGTCTCAGGAAAGCAGAGCTGCAGCAATGCTGTTAGCCTTCCGCTACGCTAGCTCAGTCTCATTACTTCTACGTCTCAGGAAAGCAGAGCTGTAGCAATGCTGTTAGCCTTCCACTATGCTAGCTCAGCCTCTGACAGATCCCATTCAACCCAGGGAAATCTATTTTTACTCCACCTTTACATTGGAAAGCCTGGCTTATAGTCTCCTGCCTCTGTTCACTGTCACACGCTTTGTGTTGCCGCTCTATCGTCTACACTATCCATTTTCACTACTGGTGAAAATGGAGATCAGATTTCATCTTTACACCCCGCTTGAAGCACACACACGCCCACACACATGCACGCATACAAACACATACACACACACACAGCTGTTTAAAATGCACAGCTTTCCACCCACTTCGTGTATGAGAAAGACAGCTAAATCTAGGACATTTCTGAGGACGGATCATCATGTATGAGTCAAAATAGAGGTATAATATGATGCATTAAGAAACATGACCGGTAGGATAATAGAGCTATACCATGATGCCTTAAGAAACGTGACCGGTAGGATAATAGAGGTATACCATGATGCCTTAAGAAACGTGACCGGTAGGATAATAGAGGTATACCATGATGCATTAAGAAACGTGACCGGTAGGATAATAGAGCTATACCATGATGCATTAAGAAACGTGACCGGTAGGATAATAGAGGTATACCATGATGCCTTAAGAAACGTGACCAGTAGGATAAGGAACAATGTAATAGTATAATATAATAATATAAACTAAAGCCCAACACATACAACTAAACATGACATAAAGACCAACACATACACATAAACAGATTATATACTGTATAAACCTATTTTAATCTGTTTAACTTTCTTTGCTTTCAGGCCCACTGGAAGGGGGAGTATGGGGAGGGTTTTCTTTGGTCGCCGGGAGGAGGGTCGGGAGGGTGACTGACAAGCAACCCTAGTTGCTATGGTGGGTGGGAAGGGGTGGAAAACATGGTTTCTGGGAGTGGTGGTGGGCGTGGGGGGGGGGGATTCATATATTATTCGAAATGGATATTGTACCTGTAACCCTGAATTAATGTTGAAAAATATGTTTTGTGACAATTGAGCCGAGGGGCCAAGGTGAGGCAAGGAATCTCTTCAGGATTTTCTAATATCCATCTATGAGGATCTACAGGTATTAATCTGTCCACAGGAAACACGTAAAGGTGCAGACAGAAAATCACAAACCAAAAACAGAGAGAGAGAGACAGAGAGACAGAGAGAGGGAGACAGAGAGAGGGAGACAGAGACAGACAGACAGACAGACAGACAGACAGACAGACAGACAGACAGACAGACAGACAGACAGACAGACAGACAGACAGACAGACAGACAGAGAGAGACAGAGAGGGAGACAGAGAGAGGGAGACAGAGAGAGGGAGACAGACAGAGAGAGGGAGACAGAGAGAGGGAGAGGGAGACAGACAGACAGAGATAGAGACAGAGAGAGGGAGACAGAGAGAGGGAGACAGAGAGAGGGAGACAGAGAGAGGGAGAGAGAGAGAGGGAGAGGGAGACAGAGAGAGGGAGACACAGAGAGGGAGACAGAGAGGGAGAGGGAGACAGACAGACAAAGAGAGGGAGACAGACAGACAGACAGAGAGAGGGAGACAGAGAGAGGGAGAGGGAGACAGACAGACAGAGATAGAGACAGAGAGAGGGAGACAGAGAGAGGGAGAGGGAGACAGGCAGACAGAGATAGAGACAGAGAGAGGGAGACAGAGAGAGGGAGACAGAGAGAGGGAGACAGAGAGAGAGAGACAGAGAGACAGAGAGAGGGAGACAGAGAGAGGGAGACAGAGAGAGGGAGAGGGAGACAGACAGACAGAGAGAGGGAGACAGAGGAGGGGGAGACAGACCGACAGAGATAGAGACAGAGAGAGGGAGACAGAGAGAGGGAGACAGAGAGAGGGAGAGGGAGACAGAGAGAGGGAGACAGAGAGAGGGAGAGGGAGACAGAGAGGGGAGAGGGAGACGGACAGACAGAGAGAGGGAGACAGACAGACAGAGAGAGCGAGACAGAGAGAGGGAGAGGGAGACAGACAGACAGAGATAGAGACAGAGAGAGGGAGACAGAGAGACAGAGATAGAGACACAGAGAGGGAGACAGAGAGAGGGAGACAGACAATCAGAGATAGAGACAGAGAGAGGGAGACAGACAGACAGAGATAGAGACAGAGAGAGGGAGACAGAGAGAGGGAGAGAGACAGAGAGAGGGAGACAGACAGACAGAGATAGAGACAGAGAGAGGGAGACAGACAGACAGAGATAGAGACAGAGAGAGGGAGACAGAGACAGAGAGAGAGAGGGCGATAGAGAGAGGGAGACAGAAAAAGGAAGACAGACAGAGAGACAGAGAGACAGACAGACAGACATACAATTGAAGATCAGACCTCCTCCAATTAGCTTTGAGAAGAAATGAGGAAATCAAGGATGGAGGAAGCAAGGATTTGTCCGTTAGTAACATTTTCAGACCCAGCCAAGGCGTGATAATTCCCAAGCTGCTTTGCAGTATTACTGAGCTCCTCAATGGGAGAGAAAGCAGCTCCTGCATGGTTTGATACATACAGTAGCTTCTGTGACATAAACTAAAGACACCCTATTCTCCTGTAAAGTTCTGCACACAGAATACACCATCAAGTAGTAGTAGTGGATTGTCAATGGTTAAACATGTGAGGAGCATCCATTACAGCCTTCATAGTGCACTTTTTTCCAAAAATGTCACCGGAAGAAATGGTAGCACTTTTACGGGCGTCCAACCAATGGTGCTATTATGTGTTTTGCTATCGCGTTATTTGTAACTTGTTTTGTACATAATGTCTCTGCAACTGTATTTTACGGCAAAAAAAGAGCTTCTGGATATGAGGACAGCGATCACTCACCTAGGATTAGACAAAGAGCTTCTGGATATGAGGACAGCGATCACTCACCTAGGATTAGACAAAGAGCTTCTGGATATCAGGACAGCGATCACTCACCTAGGATTAGACAAAGTGCTTCTGGATATCAGGACAGCGATCACTCATCTAGGATTAGACAAAGAGCTTCTGGATATGAGGACAGCGATCACTCACCTAGGATTAGACAAAGTGCTTCTGGATATCAGGACAGCGATCACTCATCTAGGATTAGACAAAGAGCTTCTGGATATGAGGACAGCGATCACTCACCTAGGATTAGACAAAGAGCTTCTGGATATCAGGACAGCGATCACTCACCTAGGATTAGACAAAGAGCTTCTGGATATCAGGACAGCGATCACTCACCTAGGATTAGACAAAGAGCTTCTGGATATCAGGACAGCGATCACTCATCTAGGATTAGACTAAGAGCTTCTGGATATCAGGAGAGCGATCACTCACCTCGGATTAGACAAAGAGCTTCTAGATATCAGGACAGCGATCACTCACCTAGGATTAGACAAAGAGCTTCTGGATATCAGGACAGCGATCACTCACCTCGGATTAGACAAAGAGCTTCTGGATATGAGGACAGCGATCACTTACCTCGGATTAGACAAAGATTTTTTCTTCAACAAGCAGGATGCATAGGACATAATCCTAACACCCGACACGGTCAACATCCCAGTTACGAAATCTAAGGAAGTATCTAGATTTTGCTCGCCTGAAGTAGAGTATATTGTGATAAATTGCAGGCCACACTACTTGTCTAGAGAGTTCTCAGCTATACCTTTCGTGGCCATGTATTTACCACCACAGACAGATGCTGGCACAAAGACCGCACTCAGTCAGCCTTATAAGAAAATAAGCAAACAGGAAACTAGTCACCCAGAGGCGGCACTCCTAGTGGCCGGAGACATTCATGCAGGGAAACTGAAATCAGTTCAACCAAATTTCTATCAACATGTTAAATGTGCAACCAGAGGGGGAAAAAATCTAGATCACCTGTATTCCACACACAGAGACACGTACATAGCTCTCCCTCGCCCTCCGGGCATGTGCTGACCAACTGGCAGGCGTCTTCACTGACATCTTCAACATGTCCCTGACTGAGTCTGTAATACCAACATGTTTCAAGCAGACCACCATAGTCCCTGTGCCCAAGAACACAAAGGCAACCTGCCCAAATGACTACAGACCCATAGCACTCACGTCCGTAACCATGAATTGCTTTGAAAGGCTGGTCATGGCTCACATCAACACCATTATCCCAGAAACCCTAGACCCACTCCAATTTGCATAACACCCAAACAGATCCAAAGATGATGCGATCTCTATTGCACTCCACACTGCCTTTCCCCACCTGGACAAAAGGAACACCTATGTGAGAATGCTATTCATCGACTACAGCTCAGCGTTCACCACCATAGTACCCTCAAAGCTCATCACTAAGCTAAGGATCCTGGGACTAAACACCTCCCTCTGCAATTGGATCCTGGACTAGCATTCCAGAGGGACATCAGAGACTGTAACGTTCTTTGCTTCACGGAAACATGGCTCACTGGAGAGACGCTATCGGAGGCGGTGCAGCCACCGGGTTTCTCCACGCATCGCGCCGACAGAAACAAACATCTTTCTGGTAAGAAGAGGGGCGGGGGCATATGCCTTATGGCTAACGAGACGTGGAATGATCACAGAAATATACAGGAAGTCAAATCCTTCTGTTCACCTGATTTAGAATTCCTCACAATCAAATGTCGACCGCATTATCTACCAAGAGAATTCTCTTCGATTATAATCACAGCCGTATATATTCCCCCCCAAGCAGACACATCGATGGCTCTGAACGAACTTTATTTGTCTATTTGCAAACTGGAATCCATATATCCTGAGGCTGCATTCATTGTAGCTGGGGATTTTAACAAGGCTAATCTGAAAACAAGACTCCCTAAATTGTATCAGCTTATCGATTGCGCAACTAGGGCTGAAAAAACCTTGGATCATTGTTACTCTAACTTCCACAAGACGCATATAAGGCCAGCCCAGTCACGCCCCGCCCTCCTTCCCAGGCAGACTAAATAACTTTTTGCCCGCTTTGAGGACGGCCACTGCCACGGCCTGCAAAAGCTGACCACGACTCCATTTTGCTGATCCCTGCCTACAGACAGAAACTAAAACAAGAAGCTCCCACGCTGAGGTCTGTCCAACGCTGGTCCGACCAAGCTGATTCCACACTCCAAGACTGCCTCCATCACGTGGACTGGGATATGTTTCATCGACTGCGTCAGATAACAACATTGACAAATACGCTGATTCGGTGTGCGAGTTCATTAAAACGTGCGTTGAAGATGTCGTTCCCATAGCAACGATTAAAACATTCCCAAACCAGAAACCGTGGATTGATGGCAGCATTCGCACTCAACGAAACTGAAAGTGCGAACCACTGCTTTTAATCAGGGCAAGGTGACTGGTAACATGACCGAATACAAACAGTGCAGCTATTCCCTCCGCAAGGCTATCAAACAAGCTAAGCGTCAGTATAGAGACAAAGCCCGCATCCTGGCGGGCTTTATCACCGCCTGGTACGGCAACTGCTCTGCCCACAACCGTAAGGCTCTCCAGAGGGTAGTGAGGTCTGCACAACGCATCACCGGGGGCAACCTACCTACCCTCCAGGACACCTACACCACCCGATGTTACAGGAAGGCCATAAAGATCATCAAGGACAACAACCACCCGAGCCACTGCCTGTTCATCCCGCTATCATCCAGAAGGCGAGGTCAGTACAGGTGCATCAAAGCTGGGACCGAGAGACTGAAAAACAGCTTCTATCTCAAGGCCATCAGACTGTTAAACAGCCACCACTAACATTGAGTGGCTGCTGCCAACACACTGACTCAACTCCAGCCACTTTAATAATGGGAATTGATGGGAAATGATGTCAAATATATCACTAGCCACTTTAAACAATGCTACCTAATATAATGTTTACATACCCTACATTATTCATCTCATATGTATACATATATACTGTACTCTATATCATCTACTGCATCCTTATGTAATACATGTATCACTAGCCACTTTAACTATGCCACTTTGTTTACATACTCATCTCATATTATACTGTACTCGATACCATCTACTGTATCTTGCCTAAGCTGCTCTGTACCATCACTCATTCATATATCTTTATGTACATATTCTTTATCCCCTTACACTGTGTATAAGACAGTAGTTTTTTTTGGAATTGTTAGTTAGATTACTTGTTGGATTATTACTGCATTGTCGGAACTAGAAGCACAAGCATTTCGCTACACTCGCATTAACATCTGCTAACCATGTGTATGTGACAAATACAATTTGATTTGATTTGATTTGACTTCCTGACAGGCCTCCCCCAGGTGGTGAGGGTAGGTAGCAACACATCTGCCACGCTGATCATCAACACTGGAGCTCTCCAGGGGTGCGTGCTCAGTCCCCTCCTGTACTCCCTGTTCACCCACGGTCAGAGACCTGGCCGGGTGGTGCCAGAATAACAACCTCTCCCTCAATGTAACCAAGACTAAGGAGATGATTGTGGACTACAGGAAAAGGAGGACCGAGCACACCCCCATTCTCATCAACGGGGCTGTAGTGGAGCAGGTTGAGAGCTTCTTCCTTGGTGTCCACATCAACAACAAACTAGATTGGTCCAAACACACAAAGACAGTCGTGAAGAGGGCACGACAAAGCCTATTCCCCCTCAGGAAACTAAAAAGATTTAGCAAATGTTCTACAGCTGCAACATCCAGAGCATCCTGACTGGTTTCATCACTGCCTGGTACGGCAATTGCTCAGCCTCTGACAGCAAGGCACTACAGAGGGTAGTGCGTACGGCCCAGTACATCACTGGGGCTAAGCTGCCTGCCATCCAGGACCTCTACACCAGGCAGTGTCAGAGGAAGGCTCTAAAAATTGTCAAAGACCCCAGCCACCCCAGTCATAGACTGTTCTCTCTACTACCACATGGCAAGCGGTACCGGAGTGCCAAGTCTAGGACAAAAATGCTTCTAAACAGTTTTTACCCCCAAGCCATAAGACTCCTGAACAGGTAATCAAATGGTTACCCGGACTATTTGCATTGTGTGCCCCCCCAACCCCCCACCCCTTTTACACTGCTGCTACACTCTGTTTATCATATATGCATAGTCACTTTAACTATACATTCATGTACATACTACCTAAATTGGCCCGACCAACCAGTGCTCCCACACATTGGCTAACCGGGCTATCTGCATTGTGTCCCGCAACCCACCACCCGGCAACCCCTCTTTTACGCTACTGCTACTCCCCTGTTCATGCATAGTCACTTTAACGATATCTACATGTACATACTACCTCAATCAGCCCGACTAACCGGTGTCTGTATGTAGCCTCGCTACTGTATATAGCCTCGCTGCTGTTATCTTTCACTGTCTTTTAACTGTTATTTTATTTCTTTACTTACCTATTGTTCCCCTAATACCTTTTTTGCACTGTTGGCTAGAGCCTGTAAGTAAGAATTTCACTGTAAGGTCTACACCTGTTGTATTCAGCATTTCACTGTAAGGTCTACACCTGTTGTATTCAGCATTTCACTGTAAGATCTACACCTGTTGTATTCAGCATTTCACTGTAAGGTCTACACCTGTTGTATTCAGCATTTCACTGTAAGGTCTACACCTGTTGTATTCAGCATTTCACTGTAAGATCTACACCTGTTGTATTCGGCGCACGTGACAAATACACTTTGATTTGATTTGATTTGATTTTGAGACAAAGCCACTGTAACACAGTCCATATTGCTGCATATGGCTTCTGATTATAGTGCACTACAAAGCCACTGTGGCACCCTCCATCTGCATGGCTTCTGTTTGTCCCCTCCTTCCCTCCTTCCCTCCCTTCATTCCAGTAATCAGATCTAAGTGATACAACAGCAATTATACACCAGGCCTCTGCTCCAAGTCCCACAGGCAACATTTCCAAGAAAAGATAGGGGACTGAAAAATGGATTTCTCATTGCAGTCTCCAACACACTTGGGAATGTTCAGAGAGAGAGAGAGCCAACTCACAGAGAGAGAGAGCCTAAATCACAGTCCGAGAGCCTAAATCACAGAGAGAGAGCCAACTCACAGAGAGAGAGCCTAAATCACAGTCCGAGAGCCTAAATCACAGAGAGAGAGCCTAAATCACAGAGAGAGAGCCTAAATCACAGTCCGAGAGCCTAAATCACAGAGAGAGAGTCTAAATCACAGAGAGAGAGCCTAAATCAAATAGAGAGAGCCTATATCACAGAGAGAGAGCCTAAATCAAATAGAGAGAGCCTATATCACAGAGAGAGAGCCTAAATCAAATAGAGAGAGCCTATATCACAGAGAGAGAGCCTAAATCAAATAGAGAGCCTATATCATAGAGAGAGAGAGCCTAAATCAAATAGAGAGAGTCTAAATCACAGATAGAGAGCCTAAATCAAATAGAGAGAGCCTATATCACAGAGAGAGAGCCTAAATCAAATAGAGAGAGCCTATATCACAGAGAGAGAGCCCAAATCAAATAGAGAGAGCCTATATCACAGAGAGAGAGCCTAAATCAAATAGAGAGAGCCTATATCACAGATAGACTAAATCAAATAGAGAGAGCCTATATCACAGAGAGAGCCTAAATCAAATAGAGAGAGCCTATATCACAGAGAGAGAGCCTAAATCAAATAGAGAGAGCCTATATCACAGAGAGAGAGCCTAAATCAAATAGAGAGAGCATATATCACAGAGAGACTAAATCAAATAGAGAGAGCCTATATCATAGAGAGAGAGAGCCTAAATCAAATAGAGAGAGCCTATATCACAGAGAGAGAGCCTAAATCACACACAAAAACAACACTAGAATCTATGGAACACAAAGCTTTTACTATCTCATCCTGGAATATACAAGGTCTGAGGTCATCTTCCTTTGGCCTAAAGAGCAGGAACCCAGACTTCATCAAAGAAATTGGAAATACAGACATTGTCATCCTACAAGATTCATGGTATAAAGGAGACAGACCCACTGGTTGCCCTCTAGGATACAGAGAGCTGGTAGTACCATCCACATAACTAAAAGGTGTGAAACAGGGAAGAGACTGGCAGACCTAACCCACTCTATTAAATTAGTCAAAACAGGAACATTTTACATCTGGCTAGAAATTAATGAGGAAATTATCTCTAAAGAGAAAAATGTCCTCATGTCTACTACCTATATCACCCAAATAGAATCCCCATACTTTAACGATGACAGCTTCTCCATCCTAGAGGAAGAGATTTCCAGGCCCAGGGACATGTACTAGTCTGTGGCGACCTAAATGCCAGAACTGGACAAGAACTTGACACCCTCAGCATACAGGGAGACAAACACCTGCCTGGAGGTGACAGCATTCCCTCCCCCATATGCCCCCCTAGACACAACTATGACAACATAACCAACAAAAACAGGTCATAACTCCTGCAGCTCTGTCGGACACTGGGTATGTACATAGTCGAGGGGACTCCTATGGTAGGTACACATATAGCTCATCTCTTGGCAGTAGTACTGAAGACTACTTTATCACTGACCTCAATCCGGCGATTCTCAGAGCGTTCACATTCAAACCACTGACACCCCTATCAGATCCCAGCAAAATCACACTCTACTTGAACAAAGCTATGCTCAGTCATGAGGCATCAAAGCCAAAGGAACTGAATAATATTAGGAAATACTATCGATGGAACGAAAGTTGTGTGGAAATCTACCCCCAAAAAAACAATTAGACAACAACAAATTAAATCCCTTCAAGACAATTTCCTGGACAAAATGTTTCACTGCAATAGTGAAGGTGTAAATTTGGCAGTAGAAAACTTAAACAGTATATTTGACCTCCCAGCTTCCCTATCAAATCTAAAAATGTCAAGCAGACAACCTAAGAAAATGAACAACAATGACAAATGGTTTGATTTCTTTTTCTCTTTTTTTCTCTTTTTTTCTTTCTTCTCTTTTTAGGTATTTTTCTTCAAACTGCATTGTTGGTTAAGGGCTTGTAAGTCAGCATTTCACTGTGAGGTCTACACCTGTTGGTTAAGGGCTTGTAAGTCAGCATTTCACTGTGAGGTCTACACCTGTTGGTTAAGGGCTTGTAAGTAAACATTTCACTGTAAGGTCTACACCTGTTGGTTAAGGGCTTGTAAGTAAGCATTTCACTGTGAGGTCTACACCTGTTGGTTAAGGGCTTGTAAGTCAGCATTTCACTGTGAGGTCTACACCTGTTGGTTAAGGGCTTGTAAGTCAGCATTTCACTGTGAGGTCTACACCTGTTGGTTAAGGGCTTGTAAGTCAGCATTTCACTGTGAGGTCTACACCTGTTGGTTAAGGGCTTGTAAGTCAGCATTTCACTGTGAGGTCTACACCTGTTGGTTAAGGGCTTGTAAGTCAGCATTTCACTGTGAGGTCTACACCTGTTGGTTAAGGGCTTGTAAGTATTCAGCATTTCACTGTGAGGTCTACACCTGTTGGTTAAGGGCTTGTAAGTATTCAGCATTTCACTGTGAGGTCTACACCTGTTGGTTAAGGGCTTGTAAGTAGTTCAGCATTTCACTGTGAGGTCTACACCTGTTGGTTAAGGTCTACACCTGTTGGTTAAGGGCTTGTAAGTCAGCATTTCACTGTGAGGTCTACACCTGTTGGTTAAGGGCTTGTAAGTCAGCATTTCACTGTGAGGTCTACACCTGTTGGTTAAGGGCTTGTAAGTCAGCATTTCACTGTGAGGTCTACACCTGTTGGTTAAGGGCTTGTAAGTCAGCATTTCACTGTGAGGTCTACACCTGTTGGTTAAGGGCTTGTAAGTCAGCATTTCACTGTGAAGGTTTCTACACCTGTTGGTTAAGGGCTTGTAAGTCAGCATTTCACTGTGAGGTCTACACCTGTTGGTTAAGGGCTTGTAAGTCAGCATTTCACTGTGAGGTCTACACCTGTTGGTTAAGGGCTTGTAAGTAGTCAGCATTTCACTGTAAGGTCTACACCTGTTGGTTAAGGGCTTGTAAGTCAGCATTTCACTGTGAGGTCTACACCTGTTGGTTAAGGGCTTGTGAGTAAGCATTTCACTGTGAGGTCTACACCTGTTGGTTAAGGGCTTGTAAGTCAGCATTTCACTGTGAGGTCTACACCTGTTGGTTAAGGGCTTGTAAGTTTCACTGTCAGCATTTCACTGTGAGGTCTACACCTGTTGGTTAAGGGCTTGTAAGTAGTCAGCATTTCACTGTAAGGTCTACACCTGTTGGTTAAGGGCTTGTAAGTCAGCATTTCACTGTGAGGTCTACACCTGTTGGTTAAGGGCTTGTAAGTCAGCATTTCACTGTGAGGTCTACACCTGTTGGTTAAGGGCTTGTAAGTATTCAGCATTTCACTGTGAGGTCTACACCTGTTGGTTAAGGGCTTGTAAGTATTCAGCATTTCACTGTGAGGTCTACACCTGTTGGTTAAGGGCTTGTAAGTCAGCATTTCACTGTGAGGTCTACACCTGTTGGTTAAGGGCTTGTAAGTATTCAGCATTTCACTGTGAGGTCTACACCTGTTGGTTAAGGGCTTGTAAGTCAGCATTTCACTGTGAGGTCTACACCTGTTGGTTAAGGGCTTGTAAGTAGTCAGCATTTCACTGTGAGGTCTACACCTGTTGGTTAAGGGCTTGTAAGTATTCAGCATTTCACTGTGAGGTCTACACCTGTTGGTTAAGGGCTTGTAAGTCAGCATTTCACTGTGAGGTCTACACCTGTTGGTTAAGGGCTTGTAAGTATTCAGCATTTCACTGTGAGGTCTACACCTGTTGGTTAAGGGCTTGTAAGTATTCAGCATTTCACTGTGAGGTCTACACCTGTTGGTTAAGGGCTTGTAAGTATTCAGCATTTCACTGTGAGGTCTACACCTGTTGGTTAAGGGCTTGTAAGTATTCAGCATTTCACTGTGAGGTCTACACCTGTTGGTTAAGGGCTTGTAAGTATTCAGCATTTCACTGTGAGGTCTACACCTGTTGGTTAAGGGCTTGTAAGTATTCAGCATTTCACTGTGAGGTCTACACCTGTTGGTTAAGGGCTTGTAAGTATTCAGCATTTCACTGTGAGGTCTACACCTGTTGGTTAAGGGCTTGTAAGTATTCAGCATTTCACTGTGAGGTCTACACCTGTTGGTTAAGGGCTTGTAAGTATTCAGCATTTCACTGTGAGGTCTACACCTGTTGGTTAAGGGCTTGTAAGTATTCAGCATTTCACTGTGAGGTCTACACCTGTTGGTTAAGGGCTTGTAAGTATTCAGCATTTCACTGTGAGGTCTACACCTGTTGGTTAAAGGCTTGTAAGTATTCAGCATTTCACTGTGAGGTCTACACCTGTTGGTTAAGGGCTTGTAAGTATTCAGCATTTCACTGTGAGGTCTACACCTGTTGGTTAAGGGCTTGTAAGTATTCAGCATTTCACTGTGAGGTCTACACCTGTTGGTTAAGGGCTTGTAAGTATTCAGCATTTCACTGTGAGGTCTACACCTGTTGGTTAAGGGCTTGTAAGTATTCAGCATTTCACTGTGAGGTCTACACCTGTTGGTTAAGGGCTTGTAAGTATTCAGCATTTCACTGTGAGGTTCACTGTGAGGTCTACACCTGTTGGTTAAGGGCTTGTAAGTCAGCATTTCACTGTGAGGTCTACACCTGTTGGTTAAGGGCTTGTAAGTATTCAGCATTTCACTGTGAGGTCTACACCTGTTGGTTAAGGGCTTGTAAGTATTCAGCATTTCACTGTGAGGTCTACACCTGTTGGTTAAGGGCTTGTAAGTAGTCAGCATTTCACTGTGAGGTCTACACCTGTTGGTTAAGGGCTTGTAGGTATTCAGCATTTCACTGTGAGGTCTACACCTGTTGGTTAAGGGCTTGTAAGTATTCAGCATTTCACTGTGAGGTCTACACCTGTTGGTTAAGGGCTTGTAAGTATTCAGCATTTCACTGTGAGGTCTACACCTGTTGGTTAAGGGCTTGTAAGTATTCAGCATTTCACTGTAAGGTCTACACCTGTTGGTTAAGGGCTTGTAAGTATTCAGCATTTCACTGTGAGGTCTACACCTGTTGGTTAAGGGCTTGTAAGTCAGCATTTCACTGTGAGGTCTACACCTGTTGGTTAAGGGCTTGTAAGTAGTCAGCATTTCACTGTGAGGTCTACACCTGTTGGTTAAGGGCTTGTAAGTATTCAGCATTTCACTGTGAGGTCTACACCTGTTGGTTAAGGGCTTGTAAGTATTCAGCATTTCACTGTAAGATCTACACCTGTTGGTTAAGGGCTTGTAAGTATTCAGCATTTCACTGTGAGGTCTACACCTGTTGGTTAAGGGCTTGTAAGTATTCAGCATTTCACTGTGAGGTCTACACCTGTTGGTTAAGGGCTTGTAAGTATTCAGCATTTCACTGTGAGGTCTACACCTGTTGGTTAAGGGCTTGTAAGTATTCAGCATTTCACTGTGAGGTCTACACCTGTTGGTTAAGGGCTTGTAAGTATTCAGCATTTCACTGTGAGGTCTACACCTGTTGGTTAAGGGCTTGTAAGTATTCAGCATTTCACTGTTCTACACCTGTTGGTTAAGGGCTTGTAAGTATTCAGCATTTCACTGTGAGGTCTACACCTGTTGGTTAAGGGCTTGTAAGTATTCAGCATTTCACTGTAAGTTGGTTATTCAGCATTTCACTGTGAGGTCTACACCTGTTGGTTAAGGGCTTGTAAGTATTCAGCATTTCACTGTGAGGTCTACACCTGTTGGTTAAGGGCTTGTAAGTCAGCATTTCACTGTGAGGTCTACACCTGTTGGTTAAGGGCTTGTAAGTATTCAGCATTTCACTGTGAGGTCTACACCTGTTGGTTAAGGGCTTGTAAGTATTCAGCATTTCACTGTAAGATCTACACCTGTTGGTTAAGGGCTTGTAAGTATTCAGCATTTCACTGTGAGGTCTACACCTGTTGGTTAAGGGCTTGTAAGTCAGCATTTCACTGTAAGATCTACACCTGTTGGTTAAGGGCTTGTAAGTATTCAGCATTTCACTGTGAGGTCTACACCTGTTGGTTAAGGGCTTGTAAGTATTCAGCATTTCACTGTAAGGTCTACACCTGTTGGTTAAGGGCTTTGTAAGTCAGCATTTCACTGTAAGATCTACACCTGTTGGTTAAGGGCTTGTAAGTATTCAGCATTTCACTGTGAGGTCTACACCTGTTGGTTAAGGGCTTGTAAGTATTCAGCATTTCACTGTGAGGTCTACACCTGTTGGTTAAGGGCTTGTAAGTATTCAGCATTTCACTGTAAGATCTACACCTGTTGGTTAAGGGCTTGTAAGTATTCAGCATTTCACTGTGAGGTCTACACCTGTTGGTTAAGGGCTTGTAAGTATTCAGCATTTCACTGTGAGGTCTACACCTGTTGGTTAAGGGCTTGTAAGTCAGCATTTCACTGTGAGGTCTACACCTGTTGGTTAAGGGCTTGTAAGTATTCAGCATTTCACTGTGAGGTCTACACCTGTTGGTTAAGGGCTTGTAAGTATTCAGCATTTCACTGTAAGATCTACACCTGTTGGTTAAGGGCTTGTAAGTATTCAGCATTTCACTGTGAGGTCTACACCTGTTGGTTAAGGGCTTGTAAGTCAGCATTTCACTGTAAGATCTACACCTGTTGTATTCAGCGCATGTGGCAAATAATCCAACCAAAAACATAGAGATCCAGAAAACCTGAGTCTCCACCTTCACTGTTGTGAATCACTAAAACAATACAGAAATACACTACGAAAAAATAAGGAACAGCACGTCTGAAATCTGCTCAATGTAAATGAATAATTCATAGGACCACCAATACAAATTTCTTCTAGACACCGTTGCCCTAGAGCACACAAAAAAACACATACCTCGACCTAAACATCAGCGCCACAGGTAACTTCCACAAAGCTGTGAACGATCTGAGAGACAAGGCAAGAAGGGCCTTCTATGCCACCAAAATGAACATAAAATTTAACATACCAATTAGGATCTTGCTAAAAATACTTGAATCAGTCATAGAGCCCATTGCCCTTTATGGTTGAGATCTGGGGTCCGCTCACCATCCAATAATTCACTAAATGGAATAAACACCAAATTGAGACTCTGCATGCAGAATTCTGCAAAAACAACCTCAAAGTACAATGTAAAACACAAAATAATGCATGCAGAGCAGAATTAGGCCGATATCCGCTAATTAACAAAAACCAGAAAGAGACGTTATTATACAACCACCTAAAAGGAAGCAATTCCCAAACCTTCTATAACAAATCCATCACCTACTGAGAGATGAACCTGGAGAAGAGTCCCCTAAGCAAGCTGGCCGTGGGGCTCTGTTCACAAACACAATTAGACCCCACAGAGCCCCAGGACAGCAACACAATTAGACCCCACAGAGCCCCAGGACAGCAGCACAATTAGACCCCACAGAGCCCCAGGACAGCAACACAATTAGACCCCACAGAGCCCCAGGACAGCAACACAATTAGACCCCACAGAGCCCCAGGACAGCAACACAATTAGACCCCACAGAGCCCCAGGACAGCAACACAATTAGACCCCACAGAGCCCCAGGACAGCAACACAATTAGACCCCACAGAGCCCCAGGACAGCAACACAATTAGACCCCACAGAGCCCCAGGACAGCAACACAATTAGACCCCACAGAGCCCCAGGACAGCAACACAATTAGACCCCACAGAGCCCCAGGACAGCAACACAATTAGACCCCACAGAGCTCCAGGACAGCAACACAATTAGACCCCACAGAGCCCCAGGACAGCAACACAATTAGACCCCACAGAGCCCCAGGACAGCAACACAATTAGACCCCACAGAGCCCCAGGACAGCAACACAATTAGACCCAATCAAATCATGAGAAAACAAAAAGATAATTACTTGACAAAAACAGAGCAAACTAGAATGTTATTTGGCTGTTGAACAGAGAGTACACAGCGGCAGGATACCTGACCACTGTGACACACCCAAAATTAAGTAAATATTTGACTATATACAGACTAGGTGAGCATAGCCTTGCTATTGAGAAAGGTCGCCGAAGGCAGACATGGCTCTCAAGGGAAGACAGGCTATGTTCACACTGCCCACAAAATGGGGTGGAAACTGAGCTGCACTTCCTAACCTTCTGCCAAATGTATGACCATATTAGAGATAAATATTTCCCTTAGATTACACAGACCCACAAAGAATTTGAAAACAAATCCAAGTTTGATAAACTCACATATCTATTGGGTGAAATACCACAGTTTGTCATCACAGCAGCAAGATGTGTGACCTGTTGCCAAAAGAAAAGGACAACCAGTGAAGAAAAAACACCATTTTAAATACAACCTATATTTAAGTTGATTTATTTTCCCTTTTGTACTTTAACTATTTGCATATCATTACAACACTATATATAGACATAATATGACATTTGAAATGTCTCTATTATTTTGGAACTTTTGTGAGTGTAATGTTTACTGTTAACTTTTTATTGTTTATTTCACAAAGTGTTTGTTATCTAGGTACACATGCAAACACATGTTTCCCATGCCAATAAAGCCCCTTAAATTGAAATTGAATTGAGAAAGCGGGAAAGATATTTTAATTGGAACCTTTATTTGTGAGCAAAGCTATCACTAAATGTTTAATAACAGAGTTCTTTCATGGACAAATGAATGAAGAACACCACACAAATTGCATTGAATACAGAACAGAGCAGAGAGAAGAACTGCCATGGAAAGTCTTATGGTTCTCCAGTCTGATTCAACTCACTGAATCAGAACTCTTTAATGTGTTCTCTGGGCTATTTGCCCCTGGCATGCTATCTATCTCTTGGCATATTATTTCACACAGTAACTGAAGAAGTGACCTCTTTAACTGGTACAGATGTAGGATCTTAATTTGATCACCCTGTTGCAGGCTGACTTTCCTGCAATGCAAGATTTTTATATTTTATTTTACTTGTAGTTTATTTGTAGTTTATTTTAAAAGTAGTTTATTTAAAAATGCTTCTGAAGTATGTCATTTCCACTTTTGAAATTTCAGACTTGAGTTTACCCACCAAAAATGTCCATTAATTACAATCCACATAACATTTCACATTTTCGTTGCTGTAGGATTATTTTCATGCTGTGGTAAACTGGCTCAAAAGAAGATCATACAGCTAGCTGCATGAGAGGGAGGAAATCATGTGAATAGGTCTGTGAAATTCAATGATTTATTATGTAAAAAGGGAAGGAGAGACCAGTGGAATAGTAACACTAGAAACATTAAGGGAAGGAGAGACCAGTGGAATAGTAACACTAGAAACATTAAGGGAAGGAGGGACCAGTGGAATAGTAACACTAGAAACATTAAGGGAAGGAGGGACCAGTGGAATAGTAACACTAGAAACATTAAGGGAAGGAGAGACCAGTGGAATAGTAATACTAGAAACATTAAGGGAAGGAGAGACCAGTGGAATAGTAACACTAGAAACATTAAGGGAAGGAGAGACCAGTGGAATAGTAACACTAGAAACATTAAGGGAAGGAGAGACCAGTGGAATAGTAACACTAGAAACATTAAGGGAAGGAGAGACCAGTGGAATAGTAATACTAGAAACATTAAGGGAAGGAGAGACCAGTGGAATAGTAACACTAGAAACATTAAGGGAAGGAGGGACCAGTGGAATAGTAACACTAGAAACATTAAGGGAAGGAGAGACCAGTGGAATAGTAACACTAGAAACATTAAGGGAAGGAGAGACCAGTGGAATAGTAACACTAGAAACATTAAGGGAAGGAGGGACCAGTGGAATAGTAACACTAGAAACATTAAGGGAAGGAGAGACCAGTGGAATAGTAATACTAGAAACATTAAGGGAAGGAGGGACCAGTGGAATAGTAATACTAGAAACATTAAGGGAAGGAGAGACCAGTGGAATAGTAACACTAGAAACATTAAGGGAAGGAGGGACCAGTGGAATAGTAACACTAGAAACATTAAGGGAAGGAGAGACCAGTGGAATAGTAATACTAGAAACATTAAGGGAAGGAGGGACCAGTGGAATAGTAATACTAGAAACATTAAGGGAAGGAGAGACCAGTGGAATAGTAACACTAGAAACATTAAGGGAAGGAGAGACCAGTGGAATAGTAACACTAGAAACATTAAGGGAAGGAGGGACCAGTGGAATAGTAATACTAGAAACATTAAGGGAAGGAGAGACCAGTGGAATAGTAACACTAGAAACATTAAGGGAAGGAGAGACCAGTGGAATAGTAACACTAGAAACATTAAGGGAAGGAGGGACCAGTGGAATAGTAACACTAGAAACATTAAGGGAAGGAGAGACCAGTGGAATAGTAATACTAGAAACATTAAGGGAAGGAGAGACCAGTGGAATAGTAATACTAGAAACATTAAGGGAAGGAGGGACCAGTGGAATAGTAATACTAGAAACATTAAGGGAAGGGAAGGAGGGACCAGTGGAATAGTAATACTAGAAACATTAAGGGAATGAGAGACCAGTGGAATAGTAATACTAGAAACATTAAGGGAAGGAGGGACCAGTGGAATAGTAATACTAGAAACATTAAGGGAAGGAGGGACCAGTGGAATAGTAATACTAGAAACATTAAGGGAAGGGAAGGAGGGACCAGTGGAATAGTAATAATAGAAACATTAAGGGAAGGAGAGACCAGTGGAATAGTAATACTAGAAACATTAAGGGAAGGAGGGACCAGTGGAATAGTAATACTAGAAACATTAAGGGAAGGAGAGACCAGTGGAATAGTAATACTAGAAACATTAAGGGAAGGAGAGACCAGTGGAATAGTAATACTAGAAACATTAAGGGAAGGAGAGACCAGTGGAATAGTAATACTAGAAACATTAAGGGAAGGAGAGACCAGTGGAATAGTAATACTAGAAACATTAAGGGAAGGAGGGACCAGTGGAATAGTAATACTAGAAACATTAAGGGAAGGGAAGGAGAGACCAGTGGAATAGTAATACTAGAAACATTAAGGGAAGGAGGGACCAGTGGAATAGTAATACTAGAAACATTAAGGGAAGGAGAGACCAGTGGAATAGTAATACTAGAAACATTAAGGGAAGGGAAGGAGAGACCAGTGGAATAGTAATACTAGAAACATTAAGGGAAGGAGAGACCAGTGGAATAGTAATACTAGAAACATTAAGGGAAGGGAAGTGGAATAGTAATACTAGACCAGTGGAATAGTAATACTAGAAACATTAAGGGAAGGAGAGACCAGTGGAATAGTAATACTAGAAACATTAAGGGAAGGAGAGACCAGTGGAATAGTAATACTAGAAACATTAAGGGAAGGAGGGACCAGTGGAATAGTAATACTAGAAACATTAAGGGAAGGAGAGACCAGTGGAATAGTAATACTAGAAACATTAAGGGAAGGAGAGACCAGTGGAATAGTAATACTAGAAACATTAAGGGAAGGAGAGACCAGTGGAATAGTAATACTAGAAACATTAAGGGAAGGAGAGACCAGTGGAATAGTAATACTAGAAACATTAAGGGAAGGAGGGACCAGTGGAATAGTAATACTAGAAACATTAAGGGAAGGAGGGACCAGTGGAATAGTAATACTAGAAACATTAAGGGAAGACCGAGACCAGTGGAATAGAGACCAGTGGAATAGTAATACTAGAAACATTAAGGGAAGGAGAGACCAGTGGAATAGTAATACTAGAAACATTAAGGGAAGGAGAGACCAGTGGAATAGTAATACTAGAAACATTAAGGGAAGGAGAGACCAGTGGAATAGTAACACTAGAAACATTAAGGGAAGGAGGGACCAGTGGAATAGTAACACTAGAAACATTAAGGGAAGGAGAGACCAGTGGAATAGTAACACTAGAAACATTAAGGGAAGGAGAGACCAGTGGAATAGTAACACTAGAAACATTAAGGGAAGGAGAGACCAGTGGAATAGTAACACTAGAAACATTAAGGGAAGGGAAGGAGAGACCAGTGGAATAGTAACACTAGAAACATTAAGGGAAGCCAGCGCTGACATAAATGTCAGAGGATGGACAAATAAAAAGTTGGATGGAAATGTCAGAAACCTTTAAACACCGTAGGAATAAATAGCCTACAGTATGGCTTTTGTTGCAAGATGAATTCTGTTCAATAACTATGTGAGAAATGTGAGAAACATGTACAATAGTTTCAGGTATTCCAACCCTAAAGATAATGAATCTCTATGATCCAATCAGTTTGATCGAGGGCAGCAGACATGGCGTCTCACTGGGACAGCCGGTACCAACACCGCAGTGGGATCCAGGGTGTCCCTGCTCTGCTGTGAGGGACTGCTGTTATTGTCACATCACACAGTTATAGTGCCACCCTCAGGCTGTGGAGGAGCTTGTACTGTATAAACTGGACTAGAGCTTTAGCATGAGCATATTACCTGTATGTCAATCAAGTAGTTTGATTGTACTGTAGACAATCACAGCGTATGCTTGTGTGCTCTGATGTTTGAGACTCAAGATATTGTAGTTTTGGATGTTGTCTTTTTAAACGAATAAAACAGTTATGGCAATATCTACTGAAACTTGAAGAAAAAATATCTTCATTTTTGTAGAGAGGCAAATTAATGTTTGATATCTGAAAGTGTTACCATGGAGCTGTTTCCTGTATATGTAACCAAAGACTGAAGGCTAACAAACACACAGTGGAGGGAACTAGAGAGGAAGGATGGGACCTGGCCTCATTTTCTTATTTCACATCAGAGAGATTGTGTCTGTGACCGGGTTTACTCTATCCCTGTTCAGTCTAGTGTGTATCTAGTTAACACGCTGAAACCAGTGGAGGCTGCAGAGGGGAGGACGGCTCATAATAATGGCTGGAACGACGTGAATGGAATGGCATCAAACACATGGAAACCATGGAAACCATATGTTTGATGTATTTGATACCATTACACTAATTCCGCACCAGCCATTACCATGAGCACACCCTCCCCAATTAAGGTTCCACCAACTTCCTGTGACTGAAACATTTTGGAACGTCTATGTTATTTTGATGGCCAGGTTCTGCTCAAGTAAAGGTGTCAACAACTAGTACGTAACCAACTAGTGAACAACTAGTAACTAACCAACTAGTAAACAACTACAAACTAGTGATCAACTAGTACCTAACCAACTAGTGAACAACTAGTAACTAACCAACTAGTAAACAACTACAAATTAGTAAACAACTAGTACCTAACCAACTAGCGAACAACTAGTACCTAACCAACTAGTGAACAACTTGTAACTAACCAACTAGTAAACAACTAAAAATTTGTAAACAACTAGTACCTAAGCAACGAGCAGGCTGACAAGCATGTGACACTCAGAATACGTTTCCATTAGTCTTATTTTCTACCAATCAGGAAAGAGCTGAAGCTTGCTGAATAGCGGTTCCCCAAAATACTTCAGAAAACTCTGAATAAACTCTGTCAGTTCAATGATCTAGGTGAATTTTAAAATACATTCCTTGGAGAACAATTTCCTGCTGAAACTGATGTTTCAAAATCCTGCTGAAACTCTCTCCTCTGCAAACAATGGTTCAAATGTTTTCAGTTATTTTCCAGTGAGCTGCCTCTCTCAGCATGATACGTAATGATCTGAGCAGGAGAATGAGGACAATCAAAGGCACCAGACAGGAATATTGTGATTCTGCAGATGTAGGCATTTCTCTCTCTCCCACTTTCTTTCTCTCTTTCTCTCTTTCTATCGATGCTGTGTTTGTGTGCTTTCATAAAATATTTAGCAAGGCAATGTTCACTCCTCATTATTGCTCTGTGTGAGAGAAGAGAGAGCGAGTTAGAGAGAGAGAGAGAGAGAGGAGACTCCGGACATGATTACAAACACCTGCACGTGTCCTCTGGAATCCAAGATATACCAGTGACCTGCAGTGTTTGACATGATGAAGACAGTTTGCTATCCAAATGTTTCCTTCTCTTTTAAAATCTTCAATTAACTCCCTGGATGCTTTTCCCAACAGTGAGGTAAGTTAGTCTCTTCCCAACAGTGAGGTAAGTTAGTCTCTTCCCAACAGTGAGGTAAGTTAGTCTCTTCCCAACAGTGAGGTAAGTTAGTCTCTTCCCAACAGTGAGGTAAGTTAGTCTCTTCCCAACAGTGAGGTAAGTTAGTCTCTTCCCAACAGTGAGGTAAGTTAGTCTCTTCCCAACAGTGAGGTAAGTTAGTCTCTTCCCAACAGTGAGGTAAGTTAGTCTCTTCCCAACAGTGAGGTACGTTAGTCTCTTCCCAACAGTGAGGTAAGTTAGTCTCTTCCCAACAGTGAGGTAAGTTAGTCTCTTCCCAACAGTGAGGTAAGTTAGTCTCTTCCACATGGTGAGGTAAGTTAGTCTCTTCCCAACAGTGAGGTAAGTTAGTCTCTTCCCAACAGTGAGGTAAGTTAGTCTCTTCCCAACAGTGAGGTAAGTTAGTCTCTTCCCAACAGTGAGGTAAGTTAGTCTCTTCCCAACTGTGAGGTAAGTTAGTCTCTTCCCAACAGTGAGGTAAGTTAGTCTCTTCCACACGGTGAGGTGAGGTAGTTAGTCTCTTCCCAACAGTGAGGTAAGTTAGTCTCTTCCCAACAGTGAGGTAAGTTAGTCTCTTCCACACGGTGAGATAAGTTAGTCTCTTCCCAACAGTGAGTGAGGTAAGTCTCTTCCACAGGTGAGGTACGTTAGTCTCTTCCCAACAGTGAGGTAAGTTAGTCTCTTCCCAACAGTGAGGTAAGTTAGTCTCTTCCCAACAGTGAGATATGTTACACTCTTCCCAACAGTGAGGTACGTTACTCTCTTCCCAACAGTGAGGTAAGTTAGTCTCTTCCCAACAGTGAGGTAAGTTAGTCTCTTCCCAACAGTGAGGTACGTTACACTCTTCCACACGGTGAGGTAAGTTAGTCTCTTCCACACGCTGGACTGTCCATTAATCACGGTACTCCATTCTGCTTGTTTATGTTTTATCTGTCGGCCCCGTTGCCTAGTCAACGCCATTCCACCTGCTGTTGTTGTGCTAGCTGATTAGCTGTTGTCTCACCTACTGTTTTAGCTAGCTTTCCCAATTCAACACCTGTGATTACTGTATGCCTCGCTGTATGTCTCTCTCAAATGTCAATATGCCTTGTATACTGTTGTTCAGGTTAGTTATCATTGTTTTAGTTCACAATGGAGCCCCTAGTTCTACTCTTCATACCCCTGATAACTCCTTTGTCCCACCTCCCACACATGCGGTGACCTCACCCATTACAACCAGCATGTCCAGAGATACAACCTCTCTCATCATCACCCAGTGCCTGGGCTTACCTCCGCTGTACCCGCACCCCACCATACCCCTGTCTGCGCATTATGCCCTGAATATATTCTACCACGCCCAGAAACCCAACGCTCTAGGCGACCAGTTTTGATAGCCTTTAGCCGCACCCTCATACTACTCCTTCTCTGTTCCGCGGGTGATGTGGAGGTAAACCCAGGCCCTGCATGTCCCCAGGCACCCTCATTTGTTGACTTCTGTGATCGAAAAAGCCTTGGTTTCATGCATGTCAACATCAGAAGCCTCCTCCCTAAGTTTGTTTTACTCACTGCTCTAGCACACTCTGCTAACCCTGATGTCCTTGCTGTGTCTGAATCCTGGCTCAGGAAGGCCACCAAAATTCAGAGATTTCCATACCCAACTATAACATCTTCCGTCAAGATAGAACTGCCAAAGGGGGAGGAGTTGCAGTCTACTGCAGAGAGAGCCTGCAAAGTAATGTCATACTTTCCAGGTCCATACCCAAACAGTTCGAACTACTAATTTTGAAAATTACTCTCTCCAGAAATAAGTCTCTCACTGTTGCCGCCTGCTACCGACCCCCCTCAGCTCCCAGCTGTGCCCTGGACACCATTTGTGAATTGATCGCCCCCCATCTAGCCTCAGAGTTTGTTCTGTTAGGTGACCTAAACTGGGATATGCTTACCACCCCGCCAGTCCTACAATCTAAGCTAGATGCCCTCAATCTCACACAAATCATCAAGGAACCCACCAGGTACAACCCTAACTCTGTAAACAAGGGCACCCTCATAGACGTCATCCTGACCAACTGGCCCTCCAAATACACCTCCGCTGTCTTCAACCAGGATCTTAGCGATCACTGCCTCATTGCCTGTATCCGCTACGGAGCCGCAGTCAAACGACCACCCCTCATCACTGTCAAACGCTCCCTAAAACACTTCTGTGAGCAGGCCTTTCTAATCGACCTGGCCCGGGTATCCTGGAAGGACATTGACCTCATCCCGTCAGTTGAGGATGCCTGGTCATTCTTTAAAAGTAACTTCCTCACTATTTTAGATAAGCATGCTCCGTTCAAAAAATGCAGAACTAAGAACAGATACAGCCCTTGGTTCACTCCAGACCTGACTGCCCTCGACCAGCACAAAAACATCCTGTGGCGGACTGCAATAGCATCGAATAGTCCCCGTGATTTGCAACTGTTCAGGGAAGTCCGGAACCAATACACACAGTCAGTCAGGAAAGCTAAGGCCAGCTTCTTCAGGCAGAAGTTTGCATCTTGTAGCTCAACTCCAAAAAGTTCTGGGACACTGTGAAGTCCATGGAGAACAAGAGCACCTCCTCCCAGCTGCCCACTGCACTGAGGCTAGGTAACACGGTCACCACCGATAAATCCATGATTATCGAAAACTTCAATAAGCATTTCTCAACGGCTGGCCATGCCTTCCGCCTGGCTACTCCAACCTCGGCCAACAGCTCCGCCCCCGGCAGCTCCTCGCCCAAGCCTCTCCAGGTTCTCCTTTACCCAAATCCAGATAGCAGATGTTCTGAAAGAGCTGCAAAACCTGGACCCGTACAAATCAGCTGGGCTTGACAATCTGGACCCCCTATTTCTGAAACTATCCGCCGCCATTGTCGCAACCCCTTTTACCAGCCTGTTCAACCTCTCTTTCATATCGTCTGAGATCCCCAAGGATTGAAAGCTGCCGCAGTCATCCCCCTCTTCAAAGGGGAGACACCCTGGACCCAAACTGTTACAGACCTATATCCATCCTGCCCTGCCTATCTAAGGTCTTCGAAAGCCAAGTCAACAACCAGGTCACTGACCATCTCGAAACCCCCCATATCCTTCTCCGCTGTGCAATCTGGTTTCCGAGCCGGTCACGGGTGCACCTCAGCCACGCTCAAGGTACTAAATGATATCATAACCGCCATCGATAAAAGACAGTACTGTGCAGCCGTCTTCATCGACCTTGCCAAGGCTTTCGACTCTGTCAATCACCATATTCTTATCGGCAGACTCAGTAGCTTCGGTTTTTCGGATGACTGCCTTGCCTGGTTCACCAATTACTTTGCAGACAGAGTTCAGTGTGTCAAATCAGAGGGCATGCTGTCCGGTCCTCTGGCAGTCTCTATGGGGGTGCCACAGGGTTCAATTCTCGGGCCGACTCTTTTCTCTGTATATATCAATGATGTTGCTCTTGCTGCGGGCGATTCCCTGATCCACCTCTACGCAGACGAGACCATTCTATATACTTTCGGCCCGTCATTGGACACTGTGCTATCTAACCTCCAAACAAGCTTCAATGCCATACAACACTCCTTCCGTGGCCTCCAACTGCTCTTAAACGCTAGTAAAACCAAATGCATGCTTTTCAACCGATCGCTGCCTGCACCCGCATGCCCGACTAGCATCACCACCCTGGATGGTTCCGACCTTGAATATGTGGACATCTATAAGTACCTAGGTGTCTGGCTAGACTGCAAACTCTCCTTCCAGACTCATATCAAACATCTCCAATCGAAAATCAAATCAAGAGTCGGCTTTCTATTCCGCAACAAAGCCTCCTTCACTCACGCCGCCAAGCTTACCCTAGTAAAACCGACTATCCTACCGATCCTCGACTTCGGCGATGTCATCTACAAAATGGCTTCCAACACTCTACTCAGCAAACTGGATGCAGTCTATCACAGTGCCATCCGTTTTGTCACTAAAGCACCTTATACCACCCACCACTGCGACTTGTATGCTCTGGCCGGCTGGCCCTCGTTACATATTCGTCGCCAGACCCACTGGCTCCAGGTCATCTACAAGTCCATGCTAGGTAAAGCTCCGCCTTATCTCAGTTCACTGGTCACGATGGCAACACCCATCCGTAGCACGCGCTCCAGCAGGTGTATCTCACTGATCATCCCTAAAGCCAACAGCTCATTTGGCCGCCTTTCGTTCCAGTACTCTGCTGCCTGTGACTGGAACGAATTGGCTATCTGAGCAGCTAACCGATCGCTGCAGCTGTACATAGTCTATTGGTAAATAGCCCACCCATTTTCACCTACCTCATCCCCATACTGTTTTTATTTATTTACTTTTCTGCTCTTTTGCACACCAATATCTCTACCTGTACATGACCATCTGATCATTTATCACTCCAGTGTTAATCTGCAAAATTGTAATTATTCGCCTACCTCCTCATGCCTTTTGCACACATTGTATATAGACTCCCCCCTTGTTTTCTACTGTGTTATTGACTTGTTAATTGTTTACTCCATGTGTAACTCTGTGTTGTCTGTTCACACTGCTATGCTTTATCTTGGCCAGGTCGCAGTTGCAAATGAGAACTTGTTCTCAACTAGCCTACCTGGTTAAATAAAGGTGAAATAAAAAAATAAAAATAAAAAAGTGTTCTATTATATTGCTGTCCCTGGTCCTCTCACTGGGAGTAAGTGCAAATAACAAAGTTACTAAAATAGCCGTTGCATCGATAACCATATCATCTACCATTACACCTGTCTGTGATTCAACATGATCCATCCCAGGCACTACAAGATGTGGGATACGAGATGAATGTATACAGCCTTAGCAGGGCTCTGGGGATACTCCCATTATCTGACATCAGAGAGCGTTCGTCTACAAACTGAGGGACTAGTGTCGCGAAGAAGTGACGTCACATAACGTAAGTCAACGGGGATACTCCAAGGCTTAAACACATCAATACTTTTGACCTATATAACATTCTGTGATATTTGTCAACAAAAATATCAGTTATTTGTAATAGGAACATGAATACAGTCAAATGAATGACAACTAGCCATTGATATGCAAAGTTTCATGACCTCATTTTTAAGGTTGTAAAACAAAACCATATTTTGGTCCAGTGTAGGAAACCATAGTGCTGTAGCTTGCCAGCCCATCTGTTAGACTGAATCCTCAGACAGGGTCAATATGAGTAACTTGAGTGGCCTTGTGTCTCTGGGGATATCCAGTAATACAGTCAGTAATCAGAATATCCCTGTACTAGAGATCATGCTGTACCAGTCCAAACAGCCCTTCATCAAACGTGAAAGATTTTACAGTGGTTTTACTTCTACTTTACTTTCAGATATTAACAATTCTGTTTCAAGTGTTGCCCACAATATTTTCAGCTTTCATTCAGACAAACAAATAGACATGAAAACTCCATAGTCATACACCATTTACAACCCCTCCATAGGGTCACAACAACGCATCAAACATATGCAAACTGTGAGTAGAAGAAGAAGAAGATGAAGAAGAAGAAAAGACAGAAAGACAGAAAGAGAGAAGAAGAGGACAGAGAAAGAGAGAGGGAGAAAGAGAGAAGATGAGAGGACAGAGAAAGAGAGAGGGAGAAAGAGAGAAGAAGAGAGGACAGAGAAAGAGAGAGGGAGAAAGAGAGAAGAAGAGAGAACAGACAGAGAAAGAGAGGGAGAAAGAGAGAAGAAGAGAGGACAGAGAAAGAGAGAGGGAGAAAGAGAGAAGAAGAGAGGACAGAGAAAGAGAGTGACAAAGAGAAAGAGAGGAGAAAGAGAGAAGAAGAGAGGACAGATAAAGAGAGAGGGAGAAAGAGAGAAGAAGAGAGGACAGAGAAAGAGAGAGGGAGAAAGAGAGAAGAAGAGAGAACAGAGAAAGAGAGAGGGAGAAAGAGAGAAGAAGAGAGAATAGACAGAGAAAGAGAGAGGGAGAAAGAGAGAAGAGAGAACAGACTGAGATTTAGAGAGTAAAAGAGAGTGAACAGAGAAAGAAGAAGAAAGAGATAAAGACTGAAGGAAGGAAGGAGAAGGAAGTTAGTGAGCCCTGTGGCAGCAGTGTCCTCACCACTGATGCAGAGACTGAGGGAACAGAGGCTCTCCTCGCAGGTCTCGGGGCTCTCCAGCTCCCCCAGGGAGGGGGACGTCCTCCCCCTCTCTCCCCCTCTCTTCCTCGGGGACATTCGTCTCACTATCTGCAGCACCCGGTTCACTCTGTCCATCCTGTATTGTTTCCGGAACTACTCCTCAGAACAACACCCTCTTAGAACACGGATCTCCACAAACAGTCCCCAACAGTTCCCAGTTCAAAGCCTTTTGGTTCAATAGCTCTGTAGGGACCTCTGCACTTGCGTAATGTCACATCAGTTGAGAGAGGCTACAGCTGCATCGAAACAACTGAGAGGAATGAAGAGAGGAGAGAGAGAGAGGAGAGAGGAGAAAGAGGGAGAGAGAGAGAGAGAGGAGAGAGAGAGAGAGAGAGAGAGAGAGGAGAGGAGAGAGAGAGAGAGGAGAGAGAGAGGCAGCAGGAGAGTGGCTGCTGCCTGGCTGTTTTCAACTCACACAGACTCAGAGACAGTGCAGGCTGTGGAAACTGGAAAGGGGGTGAAACATTTTTATAAACCCAGCCTCAGCCTCGTTTTCTCTCTCCCACACACTCTCTCTCTCTCTCTCTCTCCCACACTCTCTCTCCCCCCTCTCTCTCTCTCTTTCTCTCCCACACACTCTCTCTCTCTCTCTCTCCCCCCCTCTCTCTCTCTCTCTTTATCTCACTCCTTATCCTACAGCTTCCAGAGAACACACAGCAGCAGTACCAGCCTAGAGCTTTTTACCTCCCCCTCCCTCTCTCCCTTCCTCTTTTTCTCCCTTCCCATCTCCCCTTTAATCTCTTTAATGATATCCCTATTTAATGAGCTAATCATTCCCCATCACTTTTGATTAAGAATCAGAAGTTAACCCCAGTCCAGAAGGGGTCTCGCCCCAGTCCAGAAGGGGTCTAGCCCCTGTCCAGAAGGGGTCTAGCCCCAGTCCAGAAGGGGTCTAGCCTTAGAACAGAAGGGGTCTAGAAGGGGT
>NC_056435.1:67497965-67515465 GCF_018296145.1 Oncorhynchus tshawytscha
GCGGTGACAGGTTTTATGCAATAATATTGCGATGATTTGACTATTTTATAAGGAAATAGTGCAGTGATTGGTAAAATGTGAATGCCCTCACATAATACGCAGGGAATTGTTGATTTTGCAACAAAAAAAAGAAATGATGGCAGAATGACTATACAAGTACTGATAGTGAGGGGGAGGCGATAGTTCAGCCCTGTACAGATGTAGGATCTTTATTTGCTCACCCTGTTGTAGGATAACTTTCCTACAATGTAGAACATTTAAAACTCGTAGTATGATTTAGGTTTCAAAAGGCCTGCTTTCACTTTGTCATTATGGGGTATTGTGTGTAGATTGATGAAGGAAAAAAAGCACATTTTATACACTTTTAATTTTAAGGCTGTAACGTAACAAAATGTGGAAAAAGTCAAGGAGTTTGAATACTTTATATACTAGCTAGAACATTCTCATTGTGGATCTGGTAGGACAAAAGGGACATTTTATTTTGCCCCATATTGTTTATACAGGTTTTACTGTTGACAGGGCAACATCTTGTGTGGACTGAAAAAGCATAAAACTTCAAAGATGTCTTCGTATCACAAAGCATGATCAAATAATTAAACATTGAGAAAAAGTTTGGTAGATTTTTTTGGCCAAATTAAGTAGTTATCTACACTATATACATACAACAGTAAGTGGACACCCCTTCGAATTAATAGCTTTGGCTATTTCAGCCACACCCGTTGCTGACAGGTGTATAAAATCGAGCACACCGCCATGCAATCTCCATAGACAAAAATTGGCAGTAGAATGGCTCATACTGAAGAGCTCAGTGACGTTCAACGTGGCACCATCAAAGGATACCACCTTTCCAACCAGTCAGTTCCTATCATTTCTGCCCTGCTAGAGCTGCTCCGGTCAACTGTAAGTACTGTTATTTTGAAGTGGAAACATCTAGGAGCAACACCGGCTCAACCGCAAAGTGGTAGGCCACACAAGCTCAGAGAACGGGACCGACAAGTGCTGAAGCGCGTAAAAAGTGTCTTGGTTGCAACACTCACTACCAAGTTCCAAACTGCCACTGGAAGCAACGCCAGCACAAGAACTGTTTGACTGGAGCTTCATGAAATGGGTTTCCACGGCCAAGCAGCCGCACACAAGCCTAAGATCACCATGCGCAATTCCAAGCGTGGACTGGAGTGTGGTGTAAAGCTTGCCACCATCAGTGCCCAACCTCAATAATGTTCTTGTGGCTGAATGGAAGCAACTCCCCGCAGCAATCTTCCATCATCTAGTGTAAAGCCTTCCCAGACGAATTTAGGCTTTTATAGCAGCAAATTAGGGGGACCAAGTCCATATTAATGCCAATGATTTTGTAATGAGATGTTCAACGAGCAGGTGTCCACATACTTTTGTTCATGTAGTGTAACTTTGATAAGCAACTAACCTGCTAGCTATAGCCAACCACTAGCCTTCTAGCTAGTTAGCTCCTATACCAATTTCAAGTCTTTTAAAACTAATATCTGACTAACTCTGTAAATTTGAAGTTATTTCAGAATGAAAGTTATCTGGCTAGCGCATCATGCTTTGTGATGTTATGTTAGCTAGCTCTCCCCAGTTAGATAATGCTTTGTGATGTTATGTTAGCTAGCTATCCCCAGTTAGATAAATGCTTTGTGATGTTATGTTAGCTAGCTATCCCCAGTTAGATAATGCTTTGTGACATTATGTTAGCTAGCTATCCCCAGTTAGATAATGCTTTGTGACATTATGTTAGCTAGCTATCCCCAGTTAGATAATGCCTCCTGACATTATGTTAGCTAGCTATCCCCAGTTAGATAATGCTTTGTGACATTATGTTAGCTAGCTATCCCCAGTTAGATAATGCTTTGTGACATTATGTTAGCTAGCTCTCCCCAGTTAGATAATGCTTTGTGACATTATGTTAGCTAGCTATCCCCAGTTAGATAATGCTTTGTGACATTATGTTAGCTAGCTCTCCCCAGTTAGATAATGCTTTGTTACATTATGTTAGCTAGCTCTCCCCAGTTAGATAATGTGTTTTTCATTGCATCTGCATACATGTTGTGTTCTCCATGGTTTCCACTAGTTACCATAGCCACAAAGTCAAAATTGGCTATATAGTAAAAATGTATGAAAACAAAAATGTGCTTTTTGGACATAATTTACTTACTCAGAAACGCTTTAATTAACTAGTATAGGCCTCCTATTTGTTGATTTAATCTCTGACTTTTATAGCCTCCTGGACTCATAGAGATACACTCTCAAGTTATCTTGTTGGGGCGAGTGACTCTTTGAACTTACAATGGCTAGCCCAAAGTCGTTTAATTTTTCTCTTGTGCTTTATGCTATTTGCCTCATGTCTTCGCCATGCTTTGTTGACTATGAACTTGGTTGTTTACCGAACCGTGGGAGAGACTGTTTGTTCCCACACTTGGGACTCTGACTCTTAATTGGTTACACAGACTCTTGGCCTTCCAACCTATTCTAACCACCTCTCGTCCGGCTTTGTATTCATGTTACCTGATGAAATTGCTGAACAATATGATATTGTTGCCATCTGATGCACACTCAAATGTCATAAGAGCTCTTCCTGTCCTCTGCTGTGCCCTGATTGTATTACTTCTGATGATATCTTGAAATATGCATGTACACCCTGGCCCATCATATGTTGTGCTTTCGCTGTAAAGCATTCTTTGAAATCGGACACGATGGGAAGCTATGGGGGCGCTATTTCATTATTGGATAAAAAAACGTGCCCGTTTTAAGCGCAATATTTTGTCACGAAAAGATGCTCGACTATGCATATAATTGGCAGCTTTGGAAAGAAAACACTCTGACGTTTCCAAAACTGCAAAGATATTATCTGTGAGTGCCACAGAACTCATGCTACAGGCGAAACCAAGATGGAACTTCAAACAGGAAATGAGCAGAATTTTTGAGGCTCTGTTTTCCATTGTCTCCTTATATGGCTGTGAATGTGCCATGAACGAGCTTAAGCTTTCTGCCGTTTGTCCAAGGTGTCTGCAGCATTGTGACGTATTTGTAGGCATATCATTGGAAGATTGGCCATAAGAGACTACATTAACCAGGGGTCCGCCCGGTGTCCTTTGTCTAAATTGGTGCGTAATCTTCAGCTGCAGGCATTTTCTCCTGGGATTCAGAGGAGAAAGCACACTTCCACGAACGATATATCATCGAAGAGATATGTGAAAAACACCTTGAGGATTGATTCTAAACAACGTTTGCCATGTTTCAGTCGATATTATGGAGTTAATTTGGAAAAAAGTTTGGCGTTTTGATGACTGAATTTTCGTTTTTTTTTGGTAGCCAAACGTGACGCACCAAACGGAGCGATTTCTCCTAAACAAATAATCTTTCAGGAAAAACTGAACATTTGCTATCTAACAGAGTCTCCTCATTGACCTGGTTAAATAAAGGTGAAATAAAAAATAAAAAATTGAAAACATCTGAAGTTCTTCAAAGGTAAATTATTTTATTTGAATGCTTTTCTGGTTTTTGTGAAAATGTTGCTTGCTGAATGCTAACGCTAAATGCTACGCTATCTATCAATACTGTTACACAAATGCTTGTTTTCCTATGGTTGAGAAGCATATTTTGAAAATCTGAGATGACAGTGTTGTTAACAAAAGGCTAAGCTTGAGAGCTAGCATATTTATTTCATTTCATTTGCGATTTTCATGAATAGTTAACGTTACGTTATGGTAATGGGCTTGAGGCTGTAGTCACGATCCCGGATCCGGGATGGCTCGACGCAAGAAGTTAATAAGAGGTTTAATTTGCTGTATTGGACTTGTTAATATGTGAAAGTTACATATTTCTAAAATATATTTTTGAATTTCACGCGCTGCCTTTTCAGTGGAATGTTGTCGAGGGGTTCCGCTAGCGGAACGCCTGCGCTAGAAAGGTTAAACTTGACCTAAACCGAAACTGGGACATACTTAAACCACCTGACCAATTCCAAAAGCGATGGGACGCCCTAAATCTTTCTCAGATTATTACCAATCCCATAAATTATGACTCCAAACACCCAGAAAAGGCTTCTCTCGTTGACGTTATCCTCACAAATAATCTGATAGTTATCAGTCTGGTGTTTTCTGTAACGACCTGAGTGATCACTGTTTTATAGCCTGTGTTCGTAATGGCTGCTCACTGAAACAACCTTTCCTGATTTGTCATAAAAGCTTACTAAAAAATTTTAATGAGCAAGCCTTTCTTCATGACCTGGCTTCTGTAAATTGGTATAGAATCAGCTTGATCCCCCTCTGTAGAAAACAATTTGACTTTCGTTTTTGATATTTTCAGTGGTATTGTTAACAAAGACATCCCCATAAAGAAAATGAGAATTAAAAAGAGGTTCATCCCCTGGTTCGACCGTGGTCTGACAGAGTCACTCTACATCAAGAATTCCATTTGGCGAAAGGCTTGGCACATGCTGTAATGAGGTCTGTGTGTAGCTTGTGTAGAGGAGTCAGGCACAGGACAGTAGATATGAGTAAATAAATGTAATTTACTCAAAATAGGCAAATACAATACAATAAAGCGTTCCCACATAACGGACCGTATGACATACAAACAATTACTCACAAACAAACATGGGGGAACAGAGGGTTAAATAACGAACAAGTAATTGAGGGATTGAAACCAGGTATGAAAGACAAAGACAAAACAAATGGAAAATTAAAAGTGGATCGGCGATGGCTAGAAGGCCGGTGACATCGACCGCCGAACGCTGCCCGAACAAGGAGAGGGACCGACTTCGGCGGAAGTCGTGACACGCGCATACTCAGGCTGACTGGCTCTCATTCAGGCAAATGAGAAATAAGTGCACTCAGGCTATCCGAAAGGCCAAAGTTTCTAACTTTAAGGAGCGGTTCTCTCTCTGTGGGTTTAACCCTAAGAAATTCTGGAAGATCTGGAGAATAAACCCTCCTCCTCACAGCTGCCCATGTCCCTTAATGTTGATGATGTGGTCGTTAATGAGAAGAAGCACATGGCTGAGCTCTTTAATCACCACTTCATTAAGTCAGGATTCCTATTTGACTCAGCCATGCCTCTTTGCCCATCCAACACTTCCTCATCTCCCACTCCTTCTAATGCGACTTTTTCCCCTGCCCCGCTACAAGGTTTCTCCCTACAGGCGGTCACTGAATCTGAGGTGCTAAAGGAGCTCCTTATTAAACTTGACCCCAAAAAACATCTGGGTCAGATGGTTTAGATCATTTCTTCTTTAAGGTCACAGCCCCTATCATCACCAAGCATATCTCTGACCTTTTTAACCTGTCTCTCCTCTCTGGGGAGGTTCCCAGTGATTAGAAGGCAGCCACCATGAGTCCTGTATTTAAAGGGAGAGATCAAGCTGATCCTAACTGTTTATAGGCCAATTTCTATTTTGCACTGTTTATCAAAAGTGTTGGAAAAACTTGTCAATAATCAACTGACTGGCTTTCTTGATGTTTATAGTATTCTCTCTGTTATGCAATCTGGTTTCTGCTCAGGTTATGGACGTCACTACAACCTTAAAGGTTCTAAATGATGCCACCATTGCCATTGATTCTAAGCAATGTTGGGCTGTTATTTTTATTGACTTGGCCAAAGCTTTTGATATGGTAGACCATTCTATTCTTGTGGGCCGGCTAAGGAGTATTGTTGTCTCTGAGGGGTCTTTGGCCTGGTTTGCTAACTACCTCTCTCAAAGAGTGCAGTGTAAAAAGTCAGAACACCTGCTGTCTCAGCCACAGCCTGTCACCAAGTGGAACATCTGCTTCCATCTCACACCCTCAAACCCCTAGATCCCCTGAACGCAGCTCACTCTCCAGAAACCAATCACCTGAATTCTAATCACCTGTTCACACACCTGTAGGTCATTATCAAACACTATTTAGTTCAGTTCTTTGCACCCCGTCACTGTGAGGTATTGTTTGTTTTGTGACACACGTCTTTCAGACCTCTGGTGTTTCCCGTGATTTACTCCTCCTGTGTATGATAGTTTGGCCTGCCTCACTAACGGGGCAGGCAGAAGGTCATACACAGGAGGACCTTCTGCCTGCCCTTGGACCCAGCTACCTGCCTCCTCCTGTGTATGACCTTCTGCCTGCCCCTGGACCCAGCTACCTGCCTCCTCCTGTGTATGACCTTCTGCCTGCCCCTGGACCCAGCTACCTGCCTCCTCCTGTGTATGACCTTCTGCCTGCCCCTGGACCCAGCTACCTGCCTCCTCCTGTGTATGACCTTCTGCCTGCCCCTGGACCCAGCTACCTGCCTCCTCCTGTGGTCCCTTCCAATAAAAATCTGCTGCGCCCTGTGCTTGAAACCAGCTCTCTGTCTCCCCTCGTGTTCATTACACCAAGGGAGTATCCCAATGCTAGATCCTAGGCCACACGCTCTTCACAATTTACACCAACAACATAGCTCAGGCAGTTGGAAGCTCTCTTTTCCATTTATAAGCAAGATGATAGTCTTATACTCAGCTGGCCACTCCTGGGATTTTGTGTTAAACGTTCTACAATTAAGCCTTCTTAGTGTCCAACAAGCTTTCTCTGCCCTTAATCTTGTTCTGAACACCTCCTAAACAAAGACCATGTGGTTTGGTAAGAAGAATGCCCCTCTCCCCACCGGTGTGATTGCTACCTCTGAGGGTTTAGAGCTTAAGATAGTATGAGGTGTGAGGTGACTATCTTAAGGGGGGCAGCAGGGTAGCCTACTGTTAGAGCGTTGGACTAGTAACCGGAAGGTTGCAAGTTCAATCCCCCGAGCTGACAAGGTACAAATCTGTTGTTCTACCCCTGAACAGGCAGTTAACCCACTGTTCCTAGGCCGTCATTGAATATAAGAATTTGTTCTTAACTGACTTGCCTAGTAAAATAAAGGGGGAAAAAATACAAGTACTTGGGAGTATGGCTAGACGGTACACTGTGCTTCTCTCAACACATATCAATGCTGTAGGCTAAGGTTAAATCTAGACTTGGTTTCCTCTATCGTAATCGCTCCTCTTTCACCCTAGCTGCCAAACAAATTTGGCCCCAATGCTCCTTATAGGACACATCACATCACTCTATTCTCCTCTGTAAACTGGTCATTTCTGTATACCCATCGCAAGACCCACTGGTGGATGCTTATTTATAAAACCCTCTTAGGCCTCACTCCCCCTTATCTGAGATACTTACTGCAACACTCATCCTCCACATACAACACCTGTTCTACCAGTCACATTCTGTTAAAGGTCCCCAAAGCACACACATCCCTGGTCCACTCCTCTTTTCAGTTCACTGCAGCTAGCGATTGGAACGAGCTGCAACAAACACTCAAACTGGACCGTTTTATCTCCATCTCTTCATTCAAAGACTCAATCTTACATGGACACTCTTACATGGACACCCTTACATGGACACCCTTACATGGACACCCTTACATGGACACTCTTACATGGACACCCTTACATGGACACCCTTACATGGACACCCTTACATGGACACCCTTACATGGACACTCTTACATGGACACCCTTACATGGACACCCTTACATGGACACCCTTACATGGACACCCTTACATGGACACTCTTACTGACAGTTGTGGCTGCTTTGCTTGATGTTGTTGTCTCTACCTTCTTGCCCTTTGTCCTGTTGTCTTTGCCCAATAATGTTTGTACCATGTGTTGCTGCCTTGCTATGTTGTTGTCTTTAGGTCTCTCTTTATGTAGTGTTGTTGTGTCTCTCTTGTCGTGATGTGTGTTTTGTCCTATATTTTTAATCCCCGTCCCCGCAGGAGGTCTTTTGCCTTTTGGTAGGCCGTCATCGTAAATAAGAATTTGTTCTTTTAACTGACTTGCCTGGTTAAATACATAAATAAATAATACAATTGTTGTTTTGCAGTCAGGATGAACAGACAGTTGGAGAGTGACAGCCAGAGCATAAACACATTAGTGATTCTCTAAACAGTCACAGTGTCAACGTACAGTGCCTGCCTGCCTTCACCCTATACCTCTGTTCCCTGCCTCAAGTGTACTCTCTCCATGGCAGTGTCCCAAATACCACCCTATTCCCTACAAAGTATATTACTTTTAATCAGAGTCCTATGGGCCCTGGTCAAAAGGAGTGCAATACATAGGAAATAGGCTGTCATTTGGGACCCTTATCTGTCTGTTCAAAGGATGGCTACAGCGCCAACTCTACCTCTGTTCCAGCCTGTGAGGCAGTCTGTAGTTAACCTTCTCTGGGTCTGTCTTCTCTGTCTGTCTCCTGCTTTTAGTCACAGTACAGTCACAATGCCACCATCCCTACCTCTGTTCTACGTCTCCCACTCAACCCTACCATCTCTCTGTCTGTCTTCTCTGTGTCTAACTTTATCTGTTTCTAACTTTATCTGTGTCTAACTTTATCTGTGTCTAACTGTATCTGTCTAACTTTATCTGTGTCTAACTGTATCTGTCTAACTTTATCTGTTACTAACTTTATCTGTCTAACTTTATCTGTTTCTAACTGTATCTGTGTCTAACTTTATCTGTTTCTAACTTTATCTGTGTCTAACTGTATCTGTCTAACTTTATCTGTGTCTAACTTTATCTGTTTCTAACTTTATCTGTGTCTAACTTTATCTGTGTCTAACTTTATCTGTGTCTAACTGTATCTGTCTAACTTTATCTGTGTCTAACTTTATCTGTGTCTAACTTTATCTGTGTCTAACTTTATCTGTGTCTAACTTTATCTGTTTCTAACTGTATCTGTCTAACTTTATCTGTGTCTAACTTTATCTGTGTCTAACTTTATCTGTTTCTAACTTTATCTGTCTAACTTTATCTGTGTCTAACTTTATCTGTGTCTAACTTTATCTGTGTCTAACTTTATCTGTGTCTAACTTTATCTGTTTCTAACTTTATCTGTGTCTAACTTTATCTGTGTCTAACTTTATCTGTGTCTAACTTTATCTGTTTCTAACTTTATCTGTTTCTAACTTTATCTGTGTCTAACTTTATCTGTGTCTAACTTTATCTGTGTCTAACTGTATCTGTCTAACTTTATCTGTGTCTAACTTTATCTGTGTCTAACTTTATCTGTGTCTAACTTTATCTGTGTCTAACTTTATCTGTGTCTAACTTTATCTGTGTCTAACTGTATCTGTCTAACTTTATCTGTGTCTAACTTTATCTGTGTCTAACTTTATCTGTGTCTAACTTTATCTGTGTCTAACTTTATCTGTCTAACTTTATCTGTGTCTAACTTTATCTGTCTAACTTTATCTGTTTCTAACTTTATCTGTGTCTAACTTTATCTGTGTCTAACTTTATCTGTGTCTAACTTTATCTGTGTCTAACTTTATCTGTGTCTAACTTTATCTGTGTCTAACTTTATCTGTGTCTAACTTTATCTGTTTCTAACTTTATCTGTCTAACTTTATCTGTTTCTAACTTTATCTGTGTCTAACTTTATCTGTGTCTAACTTTATCTGTGTCTAACTTTATCTGTGTCTAACTTTATCTGTCTAACTTTATCTGTGTCTAACTTTATCTGTCTAACTTTATCTGTTTCTAACTGTATCTGTGTCTAACTTTATCTGTGTCTAACTTTATCTGTCTAACTTTATCTGTTTCTAACTTTATCTGTGTCTAACTTTATCTGTGTCTAACTTTATCTGTGTCTAACTTTATCTGTTTCTAACTTTATCTGTTTCTAACTTTATCTGTGTCTAACTTTATCTGTGTCTAACTTTATCTGTCTAACTTTATCTGTGTCTGACTTTATCAGTGTCTAACTTTATCTGTGTCTGACTTTATCTGTTTAACTTTATCTATGTTTGGCTTCTCTCTGTTCCAAGGCAGACACATTAGTACATATTCTGGAAACAGTGCCACCATCTCTACCTCTGTTCCCCAAGTGAACCCTCTCTCTATGTCTGTGTTCTCTGTTCCCCAAGTGAACCCTCTCTCTCTGTCTGTGTTCTCTGTTCCCCAAGTGAACCCTCTCTCTCTGTCTGTGTTCTCTGTTCCCCAAGTGAACCCTCTCTCTATGTCTGTGTTCTCTGTTCCCCAAGTGAACTCTCTATGTCTGTGTTCTCTGTTCCCCAAGTAACCCTCTCTCTATGTCTGTGTTCTCTGTTCCCCAAGTAACCCTTATCTGTGTCTGTGTTCTCTGTTCCCCAAGTGAACCCTCTCTCTGTGTCTGTGTTCTCTGTTCCCCAAGTGAACCCTCTCTATGTCTGTGTTCTCTGTTCCCCAAGTGAACCCTCTCTCTATGTCTGTGTTCTCTGTTCCCCAAGTGAACCCTCTCTGTCTGTCTGTTTCTCTGTTCCCCAAGTGAACCCTCTCTCTATGTCTGTGTTCTTGTTGTTCCCAAGTGAACCCTCTCTCTCTGTCTGTGTTCTCTGTTCCCCAAGTGAACCCTCTCTCTCTGTCTGTGTTCTCTGTTCCCAAGTGAACCCTCTCTCTGTGTCTGTGTTCTCTGTTCCCCAAGTGAACCCTCTCTCTGTCTGTGTTCTCTGTTCCCCAAGTGAACCCTCTCTCTCTGTCTGTGTTCTCTGTTCCCCAAGTGAACCCTCTCTCTCTGTCTGTGTTCTCTGTTCCCCAAGTGAACCCTCTCTCTCTGTCTGTGTTCTCTGTTCCCCAAGTGAACCCTCTCTCTCTGTCTGTGTTCTCTGTTCCCCAAGTGAACCCTCTCTCTCTGTCTGTGTTCTCTGTTCCCCAAGTGAACCCTCTCTCTCTGTCTGTGTTCTCTGTTCCCCAAGTGAACCCTCTCTCTATGTCTGTGTTCTCTGTTCCCCACATGAACCCTCTCTCTCTGTCTGTGTTCTCTGTTCCCCAAGTGAACCCTCTCTCTCTGTCTGTGTTCTCTGTTCCCCAAGTGAACCCTCTCTCTCTGTCTGTGTTCTCTGTTCCCCAAGTGAACCCTCTCTCTCTGTCTGTGTTCTCTGTTCCCCAAGTGAACCCTCTCTCTCTGTCTGTGTTCTCTGTTCCCCAAGTGAACCCTCTCTCTCTGTCTGTGTTCTCTGTTCCCCAAGTGAACCCTCTCTCTCTGTCTGTGTTCTCTGTTCCCCAAGTGAACCCTCTCTCTCTGTCTGTGTTCTCTGTTCCCCAAGTGAACCCTCTCTCTCTGTCTGTGTTCTCTGTTCCCCAAGTGAACCCTCTCTCTATGTCTGTGTTCTCTGTTCCCCAAGTGAACCCTCTCTCTCTGTCTGTGTTCTCTGTTCCCCAAGTGAACCCTCTCTCTATGTCTGTGTTCTCTGTTCCCCAAGTGAACCCTCTCTCTCTGTCTGTGTTCTCTGTTCCCCAAGTGAACCCTCTGTTCCCCAAGTCTCTCTCTGTCTGTGTTCTCTGTTCCCCAAGTGAACCCTCTCTCTCTGTCTGTGTTCTCTGTTCCCCAAGTGAACCCTCTCTCTCTGTCTGTGTTCTCTGTTCCCCAAGTGAACCCTCTCTCTCTGTCTGTGTTCTCTGTTCCCCAAGTGAACCCTCTCTCTATGTCTGTGTTCTCTGTTCCTCACATGAACCCTCTCTCTCTGTCTGTGTTCTCTGTTCCCCAAGTGAACCCTCTCTCTCTGTCTGTGTTCTCTGTTCCCCAAGTGAACCCTCTCTATGTCTGTGTTCTCTGTTCCCCAAGTGAACCCTCTCTCTCTGTCTGTGTTCTCTGTTCCCCAAGTGAACCCTCTCTATGTCTGTGTTCTCTGTTCCCCAAGTGAACCCTCTCTCTATGTCTGTGTTCGGGGGGGGCGTATGCCTTATGGCCAACGTGACATGGTGTGATGAAAGAAACATACAGGAACTCAAATCCTTCTGTTCACCTGATTTAGAATTCCTCACAATCAAATGTAGACCGCATTATCTACCAAGAGAATTCTCTTCGATTATAATCACAGCCGTATATATCCCCCCCCAAGCAGACACATCGATGGCTCTGAACAAACTTTATTTAACTCTCTGCAAACTGGAAACGATTTATCCGGAGGCTGCATTCATTGTAGCTGGGGATTTTAACAAGGCTAATCTGAAAACAAGACTCCCTAAATTTTATCAGCATATCGATTGCGCAACCAGGGGTGGAAAGACCCTGGATCATTGTTACTCAAACTTCCGCAACGCATATAAGGCCCTGCCCCGCCCCCTTTCGGAAAAGCTGACCACGACTCCATTTTGTTGATCCCTGCCTACAGACAGAAACTAAAACAAGAAGCTCCCACGCTGAGGTCTGTCCAACGCTGGTCCGACCAAGCTGACTCCACACTCCAAGACTGCTTCCATCACGTGGACTGGGAGATGTTTCGTATTGCGTCAGACAACAACATTGACGAATACGCTGATACGGTGTGCAAGTTCATTAGTACGTGCGTTGAAGATGTCGTTCCCATAGCAACGATTAAAACATTCCCTAACCAGAAACCGTGGATTGATGGCGGCATTCGTGTGAAACTGAAGGCACGAACCACTGCTTTTAATCAGGGCAAGGTGTCTGGTAACATGACTGAATACAAACAGTGCAGCTATTCCCTCCGCAAGGCTATCAAACAAGCTAAGCGCCAGTACAGAGACAAAGTAGAATCTCAATTCAACGGCTCAGACACAAGAGGCATGTGGCAGGGTCTACACTCAATCACGGACTACAGGAAGAAACCCAGCCCAGTCACGGACCAGGATGTCTTGCTCCCAGGCAGACTAAATAACTTTTTTGCCCGCTTTGAGGACAATACAGTGCCACTGACACAGCCTGCTACGGAAACATGCGGTCTCTCCTTCACTGCAGCCGAAGTGAGTAAGACATTTAAACGTGTTAACCCTCGCAAGGCTGCAGGCCCAGACGGCATCCCCAGCCGCGCCCTCAGAGCATGCGCAGACCAGCTGGCCGGTGTGTTTACGGACATATTCAATCAATCCCTATACCAGTCTGCTGTTCCCACATGCTTCAAGAGGGCCACCATTGTTCCTGTTCCCAAGAAAGCTAAGGTAACTGAGCTAAACGACTACCGCCCCGTAGCACTCACATCCGTCATCATGAAGTGCTTTGAGAGACTAGTCAAGGACCATATCACCTCCACCCTACCTGACACCCTTGACCCACTCCAATTTGCTTACCGCCCAAATAGGTCCACAGACGATGCAATCTCAACCACACTGCACACTGCCCTAACCCATCTGGACAAGAGGAATACCTATGTGAGAATGCTGTTCATCGACTACAGCTCGGCATTCAACACCATAGTACCCTCCAAGCTCGTCATCAAGCTCGAGACCCTGGGTCTCGACCCCGCCCTGTGCAACTGGGTACTGGACTTCCTGACGGGCCGCCCCCAGGTGGTGAGGGTAGGCAACAACATCTCCTCCCCGCTGATCCTCAACACTGGGGCCCCACAAGGGTGCGTTCTGAGCCCTCCCCTGTACTCCCTGTTCACCCACGACTGCGTGGCCATGCACGCCTCCAACTCAATCATCAAGTTTGCGGACGACACAACAGTGGTAGGCTTGATTACCAACAACGACGAGACGGCCTACAGGGAGGAGGTGAGGGCCCTCGGAGTGTGGTGTCAGGAAAATAACCTCACACTCAACGTCAACAAAACTAAGGAGATGATTGTGGACTTCAGGAAACAGCAGAGGGAACACCCCCATCCACATCGATGGAACAGTAGTGGAGAGGGTAGCAAGTTTTAAGTTCCTCGGCATACACATCACAGACAAACTGAATTGGTCCACTCACACAGACAGCATCGTGAGGAAGGCGCAGCAGCGCCTCTTCAACCTCAGGAGGCTGAAGAAATTCGGCTTGTCACCAAAAGCAATCACAAACTTCTACAGATGCACAATCGAGAGCATCCTGGCGGGCTGTATCACCGCCTGGTATGGCAACTGCACCGCCCTCAACCGTAAGGCTCTCCAGAGGGTAGTGAGGTCTGCACAACGCATCACTGGGGGCAAACTACCTGCCCTCCAGGACACCTACACCACCCGATGCTACAGGAAGGCCATAAAGATCATCAAGGACATCAACCACCCGAGCCACTGCCTGTTCACCCCGCTGTCATCCAGAAGGCGAGGTCAGTACAGGTGCATCAAAGCTGGGACCGAGAGACTGAAAAACAGCTTCTATCTCAAGGCCATCAGACTGTTAAACAGCCACCACTAACATTGAGTGGCTACTGCCAACACACTGTCAATGACACTGACTCTACTCCAGCCACTTTAATCATGGGAATTGATGGGAAATGATGTAAATATATCACTAGCCACTTTAAACAATGCTACCTTATATAATGTTACTTACCCTACATTGTTCATCTCATATGCATACGTTGATACTGTACTCTATATCATCGACTGCATCTTTATGTAATACATGTATCACTAGCCACTTTAACTATGCCACTTGGTTTACATACTTATCTCATATGTATATACTGTACTCGATATCATCTACTGTATCTTGCCTATGCTGCTCTGTACCATCACTCATTCATATATCCTTATGTACATATTCTTTATCCCCTTACACTGTGTATAAGACAGTAGTTTTTTTTGGAATTGTTAGTTAGATTACTTGCTCGTTATTACTGCATTGTCGGAACTAGAAGCACAAGCATTTCGCTACACTCGCATTAACATCTGCTAACCATGTGTATGTGACAAATAAAATTTGATTTGTTTTGATTTTGTTCTCTGTTCCCCAAGTGAACCCTCTCTCTCTGTCTGTGTTCTCTGTTCCCCAAGTGAACCCTCTCTCTATGTCTGTGTTCTCTGTTCCCCAAGTGAACCCTCTCTCTCTGTCTGTGTTCTCTGTTCCCCAAGTGAACCCTCTCTCTCTGTCTGTGTTCTCTGTTCCCCAAGTGAACCCTCTCTCTATGTCTCTGTCTGTGTCTGTGTTCTCTGTTCCCCAAGTGAACCCTCTCTCTCTGTCTGTGTTCTCTGTTCCCCAAGTGAACCCTCTCTCTGTGTCTGTGTTCTCTGTTCCCTGTTCCCCAAGTGAACCCTCTCTCTCTGTGTCTGTGTTCTCTGTTCCCCAAGTGAACCCTCTCTCTATGTCTGTGTTCTCTGTTCCCCAAGTGAACCCTCTCTCTGTCTGTGTTCTCTGTTCCCCAAGTTCTCTGTTCCCCAAGTGAACCCTCTCTCTCTGTCTGTGTTCTCTGTTCCCCCCAAGTGAACCCTCTCTCTATGTCTGTGTTCTCTGTTCCCCAAGTGAACCCTCTCTCTCTGTCTGTGTTCTCTGTTCCCCAAGTGAACCCTCTCTCTCTGTCTGTGTTCTCTGTTCCCCAAGTGAACCCTCTCTCTCTGTCTGTATTGTCTGTTCCAAGGCTCACCATACACCTGGAAGCGAGAGAGCACATTTGTGACTCGTTTCAGGAAGCTATGTCCCGCGTCACTACTTCACAGGAGAGTCATTTGACCGTAAACCTTTTTAGGGGGGGGGGGCCCTTCTGGAACATATGAACTTTCATGTGCCTTAATAACAAACATGTATGCCATCTGTAAATACAAATACAATTGTTAAATTACAAGTCCGGTTTATCCACCAAAAAAGACAGGAACCTTCCGCTAGCTGTGATTGGCTGAGATAATGAGTGGGCTGGACATGCCGAGAAATGAGTTTGGATTGGTCTGCCATGTAGCCCGCTTCTGTCTATAACAAGAGCTGGTCAGTATGTCTAGGTAATCTCCGAATTACATCTTCAAACTAAGGGAAACCATGGCATCCGTGACAGAGAAGGAGAAGTGTCCATCCATAAAAATGTAAGCTACATTTTCAGATATTACACAGTTCTAATTTTGTCTGAAAAGTTGTTTATATCAAGTTAAAGCGTACTGTTAGCTAGCGAGCTAATGTTGGCTGGCTCGCTAGCTAATATATATGTATGATCTGTGTAGTAATATTATTTGTATCTCAGAGCCACTTGCAATGCTAGTTATAGCCTAATGTCAGATAGCTAACATTGAACCTGGTTGGTTAACGACCTGCAGATTCATGCAGGGTAGTAACGTCATGAGTTAGGATTTTGGTTCACTGTTTAGTTAACTAGCTACATGTCTTAACAAAAGATTCCACTATACAAATAACCATTTCAGGTGTGTTCGTAAATTCGGTCTGGCCATCTACTCCGATTTCAGAGCAATCTCGTCTAAGTGTGCCAGAGCACAGAATAACTGACGAATTTCCAAACACTCAACACCCGTTGAATATGGCCGGTGTCAGTTAATGTTGGCAAAAAAGCATAATTCAATTGTTGCCAGCAGCACAGTTACAGTCACCAACGCTCTGGATAACATGAAAACAGCCTAACCAGCTCTGCTAGGGCGATTTAAAATGGTCAGAGTGAGCTGTTCTCTCATTTGTGTCTGGATGTTGCTAGCAAGCTAGCTAATGTTAGCCAGTAAGCTTGAATGCTTGACTGCTGTTGTTAGGTCAGAACACTCAGATCAACCCTACTCCACGGCCAGAGCCTCCAGTGTGCTCTGAATTTAGGATCTGACAACTCTCTGAGTTTACTGAATGCCCAGAGCGCACTCTGGCTCTCCAGATTGAATTTACAAACACACCCGTAGTATAAACCAGCGTTTAGTCTTGAAATTTTGGTTGTTTAGTACATAGCCTCACATGTGAATCCTTAAAGAGATAGGTGGGACTAAGGCTTAAGAGGGTGTGAACGATGCTGAATGGGTGTAGACAAAGTCTCTCCAGTAGGTGTACCAAAATATTCAGTGTATGATACACCATTTCCTAGTCTCTAATCTTTACTTTTATCCAATCTAAAAAAAACACCACTTCAAATGTTGCTACATAAGACTGAATCGAGCCGGTCGTACACATTTCACATTGCAGCACAGTTCCATGGGAGACGAGATGGGGGCGGGGATACAGACTGCAGACTAGAGGTATGTGAAACATTTACACAAAAAAACATAAAGAACCAGCAAAACTATGCAGGTCTGACATTAAAGGGAAAATGGAACAGTGAAGAAGTTGCAAGACAATCACTTTTTATTCTGCTCCACTCTATGGGGGTTGTTCCCTTTTTCTTCTTCTCTTTTTCTTCTTCCCTTTTTCTTCTTCTCTTTTTCTTCATCCTTTTTTCTTCTTCTCTTTTTCTTCTTCTCTTTTCTTCTTCTCTTTTTTTTCTTCTCTTTTTCTTCTTCTCTTTTTCTTCTTCTCTATTTCTTCTTCTCTTTTCTTCTTCTTTTTTTCTTCTTCCTTTTTTCTTCGTCTTTTTTCCTTGCAGGGATTCTAAACCAACGTGTGGAACTGGAACTAGGGCAGATGTTCTAGAAGCTTCCTTTGCAACTCATCTATTTCGGTGCAACTCAAAAGATCTTCCAATTACAACGAAGAGATGAGATGAATCCACAGACTCTTTATGTTGTTGTTGGTAGGCCTATGTTCAAAGGTTTTGATTTGATCAAACAGATTAAAGAGAGAATGGATGAACCTTGAATAAAACTATCCTCTGGTCTCAGCAAAAATGGTGGTCATTTGTGGAATAGTATGTTATTTTTTGAAAATTACACTTTGACATAAATT